>NC_056725.1:108728157-108833503 GCF_019279795.1 Protopterus annectens
TGTGTCGATCTACACAACGGCATACTGGGCATGCTCACACACTTAGCAGTTGCAAAGGGCTGTCTTGCATGCAGACAGAGTCTCAACATGCAAGGGCTCAGTTTGGACTGTCATGTGTGTCCATCTACACAACAGCGTAATGGGCATGCTCACACACTTAGCAGTTGCAAAGGGCCGTCTTGCATGCAGATGGAGTCTAAACATGGAAGGGCACAGTAAGGTAACTGTCCCCACGCACAGGGTGGTCACACACATGCAGTGACCAGTACACACTCAGCTGCCATCACAGCTGTCACAGGTGCAGATCACAGACTTACACACCGCAGTCTACACTGTAGCCCTCGAGACATCACCATGTCATTGCTGCAGCAATACACAGCCATACATTACCACAACACCGTGTGACACATGACCACTGGACTGTACAGACGTCTACAGCAAATGTGCAGAGTACACATGTACTGACAGGGTTCCAACAGGTGTTATGCATTGTAATTACACCACTATACATGACCAGGTCAGCTCAAGACATACCAGGGTCCCCGGGTCTTACACAGCTGTGACAGATGAGTGTTGCTGTACACCAACAAACACGCATGTTGTCATACATGTGATTGTAGTGGATGTGTGCATGGACCACACACACAACACATATGTACATAGCTTAGCTTTTGCTGTCCCCCATGCAGAACAGTAGCCTAAGCAATCATAGGCACGCAAATGGAAGGTGGGTTCATGTCTGTTGAATGTTCACAGTACAGGAGGTAGCAGTGTTGACTGAGGACACATTCCCCTGTAGTAGTCGCCCATGACATCCGTGATATCATACCACAGTCCATGTGTTATGTATGTCAACACACATGTCCACCAATAGCAATGCATACAAACATGGCTACAGGAGACACATGTAGGACCAACACACATGTACAATCTGTACTGTGCATGCAGCAACCATGCATGTGCAGTGGCCGATGTCCATAACACAGCTGTGCCTAACTACAACATGCAGTCGCAATGCAGCCCCATCATTGACACCTGTATATGGTGACATACAGACAGTATGGTTGGTTGTACATCACGTATGGAGGGATGTGTGTACATAAAGTAGTAATCCACCTGTGTAGATGTATGTGTGCCGGGGATGGCTCACAGGTGTGTCACACGCCATCCTACCATTACATGTGCAAACAGTACGCTATGTCACTGTTACTTGACGGTGATGACATAATGCATACACAGCGGTCAGGTGTTACCAACTGTATGTCACGTGACACCTGTAACACTGACATCCTCTCGTGTGCATATAGCCACGCAATTGCCAAACATAGCGTTGGTACACATACTGCGGACATTACCGCTGCATGTCTATCAAACGGCTCATCATATGGCAGGTGTATCATTCCCAGCACTGCCATGTGTGTCTGCTTGTGTGACCACACATGCCACATATGGTGGGGACTACGTCCCAGTTGTTACACATCCCTGTACACCATTGTAGAGATCTGTACATACTGCAGTGTGGAAAGCATGACGTCGGCAGGTGTGATGCATCACACACATTGGCTATCCATACACACATATCTGGTCACCACAGTGTGTGTGTGTGTGTGTGTGTGTGTGTGTGTGTGTGTGTGTATGTATGTATGGCAGTCTGGTGCTTGGTGTGAGGGTGTATGCTACCATACAGTGGAAACAGGATCACTAACCCCTCATGGTGACTAACCCCTCATGGTGATGCAGTCTACTACCCTGTTGATGCCATCGGTCCCAGCCGTACAGGTAGCCAACCTGTGCATGTTCCTTCTCTGTGCCACGTTGTGTGGGTGCAAAGTACTGCAAGGGTGATGACCACATAGGCAAGGGTTCATACCTCAACACTTTGGGGTGTGCGTTATAGTGCTGTAGACCCCATGAATGTGGCCATGTTCCTGTACTGTGACAGGGTATTACTGCTACACAGTGTGGCCTCATCCTATCAAGTGGCCTCTAACGTCATCATTGGCCAGACTGCTGTGAACAACCCCTGCACCATGTCAACATACCTGTAATGTTTCCTGGTATGTGTGTCTGTCCGCTGTAGCCTGTTCAACTGACCACATGCTTCAAGTGCTGTATATGTGTGGACATCTGTGTGTCAAGTTCGACTTTCCAACAGTCAGGTTGAGAGTACGTTTAGCATGCTGATATTGCCATACGTGCCAGTGAGTACTCCACAGTTACAAATGGGGGACTGCAAACACTGCTACCTGTAGGCACATGCCAGTACACCATAGGAGGGAACCAGGGCATCATTACCAACATGCTGCTACTGTTGTAACCGAGACACATACTGTGAACATATCACAATGCATGCTGCACCTGGACTACATGGTATGACTGGTGCATTTCGACAGTACACCACTGATGTCACATACACATCTCTCAGTATTCACACACAACCAATGCAACATACACATTCCTCAATATGCATACACAAGTAATGTTAGATACACCTCTCACTATTCTGTTCATCCTGTGCATCAGGCCATTTGAGCATATCCCTGCACTCAGTATTCACACACAACCAATGCAACATACACATCCCTCAATATGCATACACAAGTAATGTTAGATACACCTCTCACTATTCTGTTCACCCTGTGCATCAGACCATTTGAGCATATCCCTACACCAATGGTGTGGATAACAGGGATGTGGCACAGGCTTCATCATATGCACAGGGTGATACTGTTTGCCAGGGGCATAGGCTGCACCAATGGATGACATCATGTGGGTGGGTAAAGGCCAGTGATTTGAATGAACATGTCTGTTCCGTACGCATGTGGGTGTTGTGGAGCCCTACAGTTGTGTTTGCTGTGTGCGTGTATGTGTGCACACAGTGCTGTCATTTGTGAGGCCTACACAAGGGTATTATGGACAGCTCCAGATTGTACAGACCAGGTTGTACAGCTCACTGTGACCAGACACGGCCACGTGTCCTGTGCCTGCCAGGAGTTGCACGGGCACTACCAGGCAGAGGTACAGAATGGCTACTGTCCAACGACACATGGCCACTAAAACCGTGTCCCCGCCGGGAACGTCCAGGGCCATGTCCACATGGCCTGCTGTGACCTGGTGTGGACAGCGCAGCAACAGCTGCACTGCTACTGCTACCGGCACTATGGGAGCGGCCATGTGAGGTGGCACGCTCACGTTGACCTGCACTAGGTGTTGTAGCTGGCCTACGTCCATGTGGCCTACACCTCACCCCTACCAGATGTTCCAGCACAGACAGCTCACGCTCACGGATTGCCATGCCACGGTCGAGGATTCTGACCATGTCACCCAATCGCCTGTCCAGAACATCAGCAAGCAGCTGTTGAGCAATTGCCAATGCCTGGATGTTGTTGTTTAGGGTACTGATAGCAGCCCTCTGCAGCCTCTGCCCTTCTCTGTTCTGCCATTTGGCACATACCTGTGCCGCCATTACAGTCTGGAACATGTGTCTGGTGATTCCAGCTGCTGCACTATGTCCTGCAGGTGCATGTCTGCCAGAAGGCCTCCTACGAGCAGCACCAGCCACATGCCTGTGTGACACATCTGCAGTCAGTATACTGCCACCATGGTGTGGAGATACACCTTCTGTAGCCACCACACGTTCCTGTTCAACGCTAACAGATGCTGACTGCCCTTCCTCTATGGCCACTGTAGATGCGGTATGTGTTCGCAGCTGAACTGTATGCGGGGAAGAGGGGGACATAGCTGGGATGGCAACCGTTGGCACAGATTCAGCCCCTGACATCCCTGCCTGTACCTCGTGCATATGTTCATCACTGCTAGCATCTGTGGGGACACTATCAGATGGACCGCAGGAGGGTAATGCACCTACATCACCTGTGAATGCAAAGAAAGACTCTAAATTACAATAGACACACACACACTGACAAACACACACACACACACACACACACACACACACACACACACACCCACTGACACACACACCCACTGACACACACACCCACTGACACACACACTGACACACCATGCATGTGATATGACAGATGGCATGCAGCATGCTTGTGATACAGCTGACAGCATGCAGCTCAGACATCAATAGTGTTTGTAAGCATTCCCCCTGGAATGCACACTACAGCAGGCAGGTGTCATATCATTATCCATGCAATTCACGCGATCATGGTAGTATGCATGCATCCCCGTGATACACCATGTGGACCAGAACAGGATAACAGTACACATGGCTGACGTGACCTTGACGTGTAATCTGCTGACGTGTGCATTAACATGCATGCATGCCTGACACAATGGTGTCCTGACACATGTACAGCGTCGTACTGGGTATCACATTGTGGTGTTGTCCATATGCCCTACAGATAGAATGCATGTTGAGCAAATGTGCATGGGCATGGTAGGGGACTGTGAGCCATCTACATTGCTGTACAGTGTGAGGTACAGACACTGTGCCATTGCATGGCAACATGAGGCATCTATATTGCTAAACAGTGCATGTTATGTACGCATTGCATATCCAGAACTGCATGCATACCCATGACATACCTGTGGATTGTGACCTACGATGCTGAGGTGTATACACAGCAAACCATGATGTGTCATGTGACAGGTCACTGAAGGACATACAGATGACACCCCTGCACGATGACTACAGAGTGTTAGCTGCCTGGCAACCATGTCCACACATAGCGGACCTGTCACGTCACCATTTCACACATGACATTGATGTACCACGCACACAAGGTGCACAGCTAACAGTGATGTCCTACGGTAGCAGAGGAAAAGTACAGTATCTGTGGCCTGGTGTCACTGTCAGTGGAATCTGTAAAGGTGACTACCATTATGCTATGACACAGACGTCATGTTCAACACATCTTATGAGGTACACGTCATTGACACCTCCACTAGCTGTGTACAGGCATTTAGGATGTGCAGCGTACCACATCACCTGTACAATCAGTCTAGTACGGCTGTAATTGGACCATGTGTGGACAAAGTGGGACAGGCTGTATCCACATCCCATCTTCTGTGTGGCTACATGTCTCTGGCCATCCCCCATGGCCATGTGTGCACATGTGTTGGTCATGTATGTGATGGCCATCTATCACACATGTCTGTGTTGTCCCATATGACATACACCCATAGATGTTGGATATGTCACCATCCACAGGGCTATTCAGACAGCATGTGTATGTGTGGTATGTGAGGTATGGGTTATGGGAAATTGTGACAATATTGCAACCAAAATGCTACATGTCTCAGACATGTCAGATGGAACATCACAATGTGTGAACCCATTGCAGGGGCATATAACACAATGGTGACACCTGTGGTCTGACCATATCACTGCTCACTGTGCGGTACTGGTTTGTGTACCACACATTTTGTTCCACTGTATAGTACATATGCCTCCATTGTAGAACACCTCCACTGTTGTATACACAGCTGGACACACATGAAGCAATGACAAATACTGTAGTTTCATGTCTGTGTGTCATTTAATTTGTATATATTGCACATGGGTGGCCTGTGTGGATGATGGGTGATGTGACCTGTATATCCATGTATTAACTGGCCACATGGTGAATAGATCTATGCTTTGACATGCCTGATACCGATGACAGTCTCACCTGCAATGGACTCTTGTCTGTGCGGCACACCAGAGGTACCTGTATAGGGTGACACAGCAGTATGAACATTATCCATGACTGTATGACAGCCACAGGGTGCACAGTGCAAGTTAACACATTCAACTGTACAATAGCATATAGTAAGCACATGTGTGCATACCATACCTCTCAACCTCTTAGAACAATAAATGTGGACAAAGTCTACTATGATGGTGGACATATAGGGACAACTGTGACATATTGCTCTTACAGACTTAGAAATTTGCTAGACTAATAGGTTTGCATGCACATGGGTTTTACACGGAATGTGCAGTCATAAACACAAATGTATGTCATCATTTAATGACTCCATTCCTCAGCTATTTGCCAGAAAGGGACAGATATTAAGGGGAACACACCGACAATGAGGCAGACATCTGGACATCCTGCAAATACCTGTACAGTTCAGAGGTATGGTGCATACACAGGGTAGCATAAAGCATGTGTGTCCACATACCTTGCATATGTTGTTACATTACATGATGTACACTGACACATGCACGTGGGATATACTGGCCATATGTTCAGTACTGACTTACCAGGCAACTCCAGGCTCATTGGTTGGGGGACACCCACCTCCACAATGGCAGCTAGTGTTTGTGGGGGCTGTACCGAGGGTGTTCCCAGACTGGCCAGTAGCTCCTCTGTGTGTGTGAGTGGAGGCTGGGTTGGTGGCCCACCACCTGTTCCACCTTGTTCCCTGGCGATTGCAGTGGCACACTGTTTTGCATGACGTATCAAGTCTGTGCAGTGTCTGCGCACCTGCTGGTAGGTGCAGTTGTGGCCGCCCACTTCGTTGACCCTCCTGCGAAGATCCTGCCACAGGTCATCCCGCTGCTGTGTGTGCTGTGGCACATGGCTAAATAACACCTCGTAGTTCTCATGGAGGTATGGGATTACGACATCATCCTCCTGTCGGCTGTATGCTGGTAGGCGTGTATGAGGCATTATCTGTAAGACATGATGAAGGTGACAGGTCACATTTACAGACATGTACAGTGATACTGCTGCACATACATTTCTAGTACATCTGCACAGTTATCTTTGCAAATCAACATGACACTAACACGACTGGCATGTATGTGTCACACACATGTAACACCCAGTATGCATTGGATATCATCCCCATATATGTGTGTCACCTCATTAGTATTCCTACTGCATGTGACGTCTGTCTTCATGTGGGCATGTCTGTTTGCCTGCACTGGTGTTCTTACCTATCTGCACATCCCTGATGTATCCACGGTAATGCTGTTGAACTTGATGCTGTGTATATGTCACATATCAACAGACACAGCCTTACTGGACATGGGCAGTGACAATGCACCAAGTACACATGGAAACCTGTACATGCATTTGTTTTGCCATAGACCTCTACACTGCACTGTACAGCTGCCCAACATCCTGCCACAGATCGCCTGTGTTGCACATGTGATAGACATGGGACAATGGCTAGTCGGACGTCATTCGCAGGTAAGGTTATCAGCTATATCATGTATGGGCTGGGTTTCCTAGCTGTATCCGACACCCATTACGCCACCGCGAGGGGCATCAGTGACACATTACTGATCCAGATAGTTGATACTACATCTACCATATGGCCATCACACCATGTATGACAGGGATGATATGTGCAGCTATGTGGACAGGGCTGCATGGTATGGCGGGAGTATGTCACAGGTATGGCACAGGGATCTGTCCAGCATGTGGCCATCCTAGTCGTAGGATGGTGGTTGTCCATGACGTATGTCTTTCAGATCAGGCTATGGACATGTAGCATGTCTAACAGCATAGTGTGGCATATGTCTGTATGCAAGGTGGATAGCATGCTGCATACTGGAGGCGAGTATTGTGGAGTCTGGTATCAGCCATCCACGCATGGGCTCTACACCTGGAGGGTGATGTGTGTTCCAATATTGGTCACACGGGTGCTGTGTATGCCTGTCCAATGATCTTCGTGCTCATGGATACCACCTTGTCATGTCATGGGTACCCCGGATGACTACCTAAAGGGCCAGGGAGATATCTCCAGCTCAGGGAGGTGTACTGCACTACACCATCCCTAACACAGTGTCCATAATGTTGACCACAGCCTAGGTGTTTCTTAATGGGTACAGGGGTATTCCCCTAGTGGTGTCATTGCTGATATCATCCACCAGAACGTGCGCATATGTCACACACCTCACACACACAGCCCATTCTGTATGTTGTTCACAACACTGTAACAACTATTGCCCATAGGTCATGGCCATTCACATCCTCACATACACAGATAGCTGACATTTGTCTGTGTGGTATGGGCTACAGTGCGGGTGGGGTACAACACATTAACCCTGGTTTACTGTAGCTAATACCGTGTGAAATGCACATGTCACTGTAGCACCTTTAGTAGTTGTGAGTCTGTCAACAGGCCACTAGTAGAACACTCCTGTGACATACAAAGGCATTTGTAGCCAAACATCCGTACTGTCTTGTACATCTGTACTGCTAACATCTACATTGATAATGGTTCATGGACTTGCAGACCATACCCAGCAGTGTTCTGATGCGGTGCCACCAATCATGACTGTCGTCAACACTTGTGGGTTGATATTATCCAACACCCTATCTGTAATGTATGGGCATGCTCGGCACTTGTTCAGAGCTTCTTGGCACGTTATGAGCTACTGCTTAGTTTAGCACCCATTTCACACCAGTCCTCACAGGTACACTGTCTGTCCATACATTTCCAGCTTGTTTACAGTACAACAGCTGTCGTACACACATAACTCACATACCTCGTGAGACATGGTGGTTTATACGGCGTGTCCACCTGGCACGTACCACTTATATACAGCATGTCCAACTGGCACGTACCAGTGCTATTGCCTGTCACTATGATGACTATGTTGTACATGTGGCAATAGAGCTATTCTCATGTACACAGTCAATGCACACCTCCCAACATACAACAGTACAGCCTGTAGGAGATACACATATGCAGCCCTGCTGGGGGTTATACTGTCACCAACCCTGACTGCACCTGATAATCATGTGGGGATGTGCAACATTGGCAATGCACCCCACACATCACATAGTCCCACATAATCCCCACCACAGGCCACACATACAGAGACACCTTGTACAGTACCCCTCCATACTCTGTGTGGGCACCAACGGCAGCCCACATTGCCAAACACAACCACACCAAACTATAGCCCACAGACATGTGTGCCCATCACATACAGCCAATAGGGTGTCATAACATACACAATACACCTGTCATAGGTGACTGTCAGCAGTCACACTGCTGTTCCACTCAGCAGGCTACACAAGGCAATAGTCACTTGCATCCTGCTGTCAAGTAACTGGTTCTGCAACATAACCTATGCACACATGCCACAACTCAGCAGGTACGATGTGACTCATCTTCCATGTTTGTGTGACTGAAGTTGTATCTCAGGTCACAGATTACGTGTGCAGGGACATGCAATAGCCCACCAGTGTTGTAGCCCTGATGGTGTGGTCCAAGTCCTGGGGAGCATTTTGCGGTCATCCGGACCTGTTACCACTGTACTACGAGTGACTGTGTCACTCCCAACAGTTGGCCATGCTTCTGCTGTCATTCCACAGGCATCTAGTATACGTCCACTTTGACAGACCTGGTCAAACAACATGATGCTGTGGCACAGTTGACCTGCACCTGTCAGCCCTGGGAGTACGGAACACATGTTGGACTCTTGCTGCTTTTATACTGCCTGTCTTGCAGAGTGTCCAATAACAGTCACCACCAGAATGGGAACTGGCTAGCGAAGCATGTGGTCATGTCACACAATGCTTGACATTATCCTCTGTGAGGCACGCAGGCAAGGCACACCTGATTCTGCACCACTTCAATATCTCCGCAGTGACTGAGACCTGCCTCTTGGCTCTGCAGAGCATACCTGCAATGACTGGTTATAGACAGACCGTACCTCTCAGGCACATACCTGGACTGGCACACCCACGGCTGAGGTGTCCCCATATTCCACTATGTTGTACACACATCCTGGCTGGTTACTTAGCACAATGCATCACAGGTGCTCCATGTGCATATAACTGTGTCCGGAACTACTGCTGCTACTGATGTGAGACTGACAGTAACCCACACTTAACTGTGATAGCCGCACATGTACCGACACATTAGGCGTACGCTATCCATGTCATAACCTCCGCTCGGCTGGTTCGACCCATACACCACCTCCAAGACCAACAGTATCCTTGACATGGACACTACCAACATGTGACTGTTGTTCCACACCTGGGGTTATCCCCTCATTGGTGGAATCTGAACATATGCTACTCACCCTTGTTAGCCACATACCGGTACCACACACTTCACGGCATACACAGTAGATGAGTACTACAACACCTACTACAGATGTTGTATGACAGCGGTAGTTGATGTCGTGACACACGTGCAGGTGAACAATGCACATGCAAACACTGAGACATACCCCAGTGCACTTCATTAGCACGTACACGACAATATGGTTCATGCTATTCCACACAGAGCCATGATGGTACACACCAGATAACAGACAACACTCTGGGGGTGTGGTTCCATGGACATACTTTACAACAACAGGTGGGGGCTGTTGCACAGTGGTGTACATTCCCATGGGTGGGGTAACTCACTGGTCAGCCTCGGTAGGGCCACGGGATCCCTCATCACATACTCCATAACTAGCTATGTACACATTACTGCGACACATTCCGAGATGTACCACAAGGCATTATGGTGGTATGTCAGTAGTCGTATGCAATACCCACATCTGCTCACATATACAACTGTCATTCTGGAACATGACAGTAACAGGTGATGTTGGCAACATGCTGTCTGATGGCTTCAATGCTAACATTACACCCTCTCACTCCCTACGGGGCCACATTCCTTGCAGGAACATTGCGGTGTACCTGCAGTCACAGCTACACAGTAATGACCTGCACTCTGTATGTCCTAGGACAGTGGCCCCTTGTCACCCTACAAAATCCCAGGCTGTGATGTCCACAGACCTCTGAACGGCATGTCTCCCCACTGGGACACCATATTCAGTAATAGTCTTGTACCAGACATTGTGGCCCCTGACTGGCACACAGCAACAGTTACACTCCACACAGGTGGCACCACAATGCACAACTGGGACTATTGCCCTACACACCTCACTGGACTGTTATGCACGGCTATAGGGCACATCATCATGGACATCATTTGCTGAGTCTTTGTTGTGCTCTGGTCCTTTGATGCCAGCTGGGTTGGTCTTGTTGGGGCCACAGCATGCCTCCTACACCTGTTGAACACCTTTCATACAGTCACCAGAGTAGTTGATGACAACACGGAGGTCCACACAGCCTACATTGTCCTCTCGCTGCCTTTCAGCACCGTTCTCCATTCTGGTATTGACAACATACACATCCACCTGCACATCACAACATATGTCTCAGGATGTTATGAAAAGTGGCTAATGGATGGGACACACACACTGAGGGTGGCATACCATATCACATACTGCATTCCAGTTACACTTGGCATACCACAGTCCTCAGTCATGGGGCCCTCATGTTCGGTATATGCTTCGCTAAGGTACAGGCTACCACTGAGGGGACTTCCCTGCCTAGCTTTACAGACCACTGCATATCCAGTGCCGTTGTTGCTCCACCAGCTAATACAGACCCTGTCCATACAGGTGTCACTGTGACGGATACCGATATGAACATCATGGCCTCAACCTGTATGACACTTGGTATGAACATCACCTTTTCAATACACCATCCACCCACTGGTTATCACATAGGTGGTAGTCCCCTACATACATGTCGCATTGTATGTGTTTGTAAGACACATGTTTGTCGCACACACTCCTGTGATTACCACATTGCCACTGTGGCGTGGATATCCTTCTACGTGTCCACACGTCTGTACTGGGTGTGTAGCTGGTACATAGGCACCCATTGTACCTCTGAACACCGGACTTATACACACATCCATGGGTACAACACCCTGCTTAGGGTGTACCTTACACAACAGCTTTACATAACTCAACATTAAAATGCCATGACGTTTATTGAGCTACAACAGTTAAAGTTTGCGGCTTATGTACAGACACCATGTCTGTCCACATTTGCGGACTACATACTCAGGGGTGACCTCTGCTGCAAAGACAGGGCCCATGTCTGCAAATATGTTAATGGATATACTCCGCATACACGACATAACTATGAGCATGATGCTCATGGATATGTGCACACATGTGACAGTGTGTGGCATGTGCTTGGGGGTTGCATTCCCAGACCGGACACTCACCATGCTTTGGGACAAGATTCCTATGGACATCATGCATGGACAGTCAGTAGCAGTGTTCTTGTGATACCTCGCTTGGTGGATGGTGGACACGTACGCCAGGGATCACTGTAGTGGCTGTACTGTGCAGAGATGCAGGTTACACATGGCTCTTCTGTTCACAGGACACTACCCTAGAGAGGTGCCACTGGTGTGCACACTGTAGTTGTTGTTACACATAGACTTGCCAGACTGCATGGTACCCCACTATGAACCTGCGGAGCTATTACATGTCCTTTGTGCATGGTTACTGGAATAGCCCTTCCAGTTAGATTAGCTGTCACGCTATTACAATGTCCCATGACTACAGGCCATATGTATCCTGTTATTGTACACGCCAATCATGTTCATGTTTGTCTGTCACATCTCTTCTGCTATTCTAGTATGGGAGTAATGTTTGCGTCCTTTGCAAATGCATAGAGTGGATTACATTATTTATTTCATCATAACTGTTTATACATAAATTAATTGCATACTACTCACATCACTATACGATACCTTTGTTATGCATCATATGCCTGTTCTCCTGTGTAGCATATCTGACATATCAATCTACTGTACTATACATTACACATGTTTTACATGGTATCCCATAATTCAAAGCATACTTGCACAGAGGGACCACCTTAGACATGTCATTGACATTATATGCCCATACACATGTGTACTGTTACAGTAGTATATCCACATATACTATCCCCTGCTATGGCACGTACTTATTGGACATACCCTACCACTGATGGCGGGTCGTATGACATTGTTCTGTTTAAAGCCGTCATGTTGCATCCCTTGTGGTGTCTGTGCTGTTTACTTTGTAGCCCACTGCTGGACGCACAACTTCTACAAGCATTAGTACGATCAGCAAGACATCACTACATAAATACCATTCCCACTTTATGCATGGCGGACACTTTTAATTACTGCAAACCAGGCTATGCATACACTGACATAACTTAATACAGAACATACTATACATACAGTTAGTGTTCTACATACCTTGATATCGTTCTGGTATTTCGTCTCTATCTCGCTCTTCTGTATCACTCTTTAAACTGTTTTACGGTATGAGCATACAGTTTGCATATCTGGCAAGTCATCCTTATATACGTCTATACCTGCAACATGTGGTTTACTGCCGCCAATTGGTGGTCCGGTGTGACTAATTACATGCACTTCAGCTGTGCAGCTACTCCATTCACCAATTACGCGGCAACAGTGGGGTATAATTGAATTCTCCACTTGGGCGTTGGCCATTTGCCCTGCCTTCGGGGAGACAGCCTGTATTGTGTTTTGTTGTGTGTAATTGCAACTGCTATGTGTAGAACCAAGTCTATTTTGGAGTCATGTCCCCCCGTGGATTGTGTGTGATGGCTTGAGTATGTGGTTCTACCTGTGACTGTACCTGTCATCCCACCCATCTGATAACGGACTATTGCAAACACCTGTAACATCGCAGTTTATTCCGTTATATGATGGATACAATTTTGCATGGTGCCTTTAAATGCGTCTCTCACAAGGTATGTTAACGGTTCAGCAGATGTAATTGACTAACTAGATGTTTGGGCTGTGGTTACGGTCTGTATTGCTATTGTTTCCAGTGTGGGGGATGTAGGCGGGTGTACGTAGCATATACGGTTTTGTGGGGCTTGCATTTCTACGTAGTCCATATATATGTGTGTGGGCCCCTTCCCTAATTACAGTGCTATCACTTAATAGACTTCTGTTACGGGAATTTACTTTGGGCCGTTGTTAATTGGTTTCTATATGGTATGCAGGTGAGGTTGATACTTCCATACCTCCGGATGTACAGCGATATGTGCAGGGATATTTGTAAATGACCGCTATCCCGTGTATGTCTGTCCCAGATATTTGCAGTCATTGCAGTGGTGTTGGTGTCAGACCCTCTGTGACATGGCTTGCCACCTTTTCATATGGCCATAGTTGGACACTTGCGGGTCACACAGTGGTGTTTATAAGCTGACATATGGCCACGGTCAGTACACAGGATAGCACATACTTTTATCCTCATTACATACCAATTGTTCTTGGACCTTAACTACTTATCGGTTTGCATGTAACATTTCCGTTTCTTACATACAGGCATGAGTATTTCCTGCAACTATTGCATAATATTTGGGACATACTAATGTCCTAAACTCTCGGACAGTTGCCCTTTGTAATGTTTCATGTCAGGACACACCTGCCCAGGGGGGGCTGTCCCTCCCAATGTGGGACAGGTGTTTACCGCATGCCTATGGCTAGCTATACCCGCACCTACCGTAATCATCTACCTCCAAGTTGCCACCTACAGACACACGATGTGGACACACACACACACACACACACACACACACACACACACACACACACACACACACACACACACACTTTAGTCACACAGGTACACACATGGCACCCTCAACACACACATACACAGGCTACATCACTCACAACCACAGTTGTACACGGTACCTATGTGGACTGCACTGCCGGCAGAGGTGACTACATGTCCTTACTATCGTCATATTGCTCGTGGTTCTACTGTTCCAGTACTGTGTTCTTTCTGTCTTTCAGCCTCCTGGTTACACGTGTCGGTGTGTGACACGTTCCATAGTTGGCGGTATGATATTTATTTGTACCTCAAAGGTGTTTTGAATATCGTCGACCTATCTATATATTTGCAGATGTCAGTGACCCCTTATATATCGACATATATCACACTATCGCCCTTTCTCTCTGTATTATATATGTGTAGATATATATATATATATATATATATATATATATATATATATATATATATATATATATATATATATGTATATATATATATATCTATATATATCTATATATACATATCTCGGACAGGGGTGATGACAGACACGCTACGCCTTTCATTGTGTGTTTGTCAGTGTATACTGTGTTTCCTGGACTCCGCACGTTTGTGTCTGTACCTGTCACATTACACACCTGCCATAGGTTAAGATTATCTCCCATCCCACTTTGCGAGGGACAGTCCCTCTTTGTGCAGTTGTGTCCTGCGAAATATTTGTGAACATAGCAAATGTCCTGCGACTTTGGGACAAACATATTCCCTATAGTTTATGTCATAGTTGCATAAAACACTTATTCTGTATCTGGCCCACCTACATGTTACAGGACACGGAACACGTACCTGCGACCATTACTAGAATAAGCTTTTTATCTATGCAAAACACTGACGTTCTGGTTTTCGTACTGGCCGGGTGTATGTGTCGTCCTGCAGACATCTGGCGTATGTCCCACATTGGTCATTTGAACTGTGGCAACCCTACCATATGTACACCTTGCCTAGCAATAGTGTTGGGTGATTGTATACATGAATGCCTGTTCCACTCCTGGCAGTGGTCGTTTTACCCTTCAGAGCAGGTGCTATTTGTTCAGGGGTGACTAATGCTGGTTTCACCTGTTCTGTACATCATTGACCGTGATCTGCGCAGTGGTCGGTGACGCTTAGCCCTGTTTCACGCATATCCGTACAGTCGTATTTAAACATCATTTACCAGCTGTGGGCAATGCTTATTCTCAGTAACGTGTGCTACACATATTCTGATGACCTGCATCCGGAATGCATTACCCGTGCCATAGGGATTACGTTACATTCCTTGCAGGACGTGGGACCGGGAACATGCACGACAGTCACTGCATGTACCACTTGGACATCTGGGGGTTGTACACGTATTATGTCATTTTGTTTGTGGAGTACACTACAGCAGTTACTCCACACTGCACTCACATGGATACCTCCGTTAGTTTACAAACTGATGAGTCCAGTTAATGGTATGTCCATGTGATGTTTACTAGCTGTACTCCGGCATTGGGTATGTATACCACAATTAGCTACACCCAATAATGTGCTACACCTTCATACGATCGTGGATGCAGCATGCTGGGGTTACGAATGCCTGTCATGGGTACATCCCCTGCCTTGACACAACATCCCTGATTACATTTTGTGGAGCCCCTCAGTAATGCAGCAAGGAATCCATGATGAGTGTGTGTAGGACAGTGCTTACACACAAGTGCTGCTGAGATTGCCTCTACTCCAGTAAGCGACAGTTGCTTAATCGATGTTGTGGCAACGGGAGTCACTGTTTGCTTCGTTTGGTGTTTTGCCTCTGACAATTGGGCATGTACCTACCGATGTACCTGAGAACCTATACACACAGCACCGACAGATGCTGATAGGCGCATCTACTGTTCAGGTGGTGATATTTCCGTGTTCCAATGGCTGTTGCATGTACAGTGTTTGAGGGCTGCTTATGTAGGATTCCACAGTGGGCCACCTATACATCACAATTTACAGGTAGTCGGGTTTGTGTGCCATCCATGTTACTGTGGGTGCAGGTGGGGAGGGGTGTCAGTCCGTGGGAGCCTACACTGTCGAGGTATGTGCTATACGTTCCCTCTTTGCCAAGGTGTAGGCATATTGAGCATGCCTCTGTCTGCCTACTGGGGCTGGCACAGTGTGTCCGTGGTCTGGATCCCTCTGTGCCTGTGTTGGCCTTGGCAACTGCGGTGGGCTGTGAGGCCCTCCCCCATTTTGATCCTGCTGCAGCTGTTTCCGCAGGATCATATTATGTAGCATGGCACATACTATGAAGATGTGGGCACACGTGCCTGTAGAGTACTGCAAGGCTCCACCAGATGTGTCCAAGCACCAGAACCGTGATTTCAGCATCCCGAACACACGCTCTATGATGATTCTGGTTTGTGTGTGTGCCTCATTATGGCGTTCTTGCATTGGTGTGTGTGCGCATTTCTGATGGGGGTCATCATCCATGGCTCCAGTGCATAGCCAGCATCCACACAAGGTGGCCTTGTGGGATGTCCCCCCTGACAAATACCTGATACAGCTGTGAGGCATGCCAGATATGGGAGTTGTGGTAGCTTACAGGGCTGCCAGCACACACATATCCATGATAATGCCCTGGGCATTGCACATGACCTGGCAGTTGGAGTGGAATCCCTTGCAGTTTATGTAGCGCCTACCATACTCACCGGGTGGTGACTTGATTTGTATGTGCGTGCAGTCTATTGCACCCAGTACCTCCGGGTAGTTTGCCACACGGTGGAAGTGACGCATATTGCTGGCCAACTCCTCCTGAGTTCGGGGGAAGTATATATGCTCATTGGCATGTGGTAACATGGCATCCAGGAACTGGTGTATTACCCTGGATGCCGATGCCTGTGAGATCCCCATTATATCTCCAGTTGGCCTTTGAAAGGTACCTGTGGCTAGTATTCGCAGGCTTGCAGATACCTTCGTGTCCACTGGGATGGGTTACCCTCTGTTGTTTCTGGTTTTCAAGCATGGCCGGCACAGCTCTACTATTTGCTGTAAGATGTCCCTGTCCACCCTGTAACGCTCTACTATCCCCAGATCATGTAGCCCCTGGTAGGTTACCCTTGGTCTGAACACTCTTCTTCTCCTCCGAGGCCTACGGTGGTCGTCGGCATCATCCTCCACAACACCGTTGGTCTGTAACACATGCTGATGAATCACAGCTATGGCAGCTCCCAACATGTACATTGTAAAAGTCCCCCGTCTGTTTACACTTATGGTGCAGTGTTTGGGAATACACAGGTGTGTGTTGGGTGCTTTCACACTTTATACTGTTTTGCTGTGAACACTGATGATGTCATAGGGTGTGTATGTACGATCGTGGCTACAGGGTATCGTCTGTGTTTTATTAACGGAACCTTTATTGTGCTGCCTTTGGTGTTGCATTACATTTGGATGCCGTGAATTACCTCCTGCCCTTCCATTTAAATTTGTGCACGTTACACCTACCATTTGCTGGCATGCATCCAGCTGCCTGCTTTCATTTGTACTTTTCTAGACCTGTCTTATCTTGCGTAATGTGTGCTATTGCCGGTCTACTGTGGGTTTGCTTTGCTCTGCTATGACAGTTCTCCTATCTTTGCATTCCAAGTCCTCCCCTCCTTTCTTTGCAATCCTATGCCTCCCCTATCCTGTTTTGCAGGTTTCTGCATGCAGGCTTGTCTACTGCCGTCGATTGGCCGCCGTGAGTTGATTGGTGTTAATTGCTTATTAGTACGCCAATTACCCTGCTTCGGCATTTCCTTCTTTTCTTCCCCTGACCTTCCTGTTTGTGCTATTGTTCGCGGCGCGTGCATCCGCTTACTGGGTTTCGGGCACAATTTCATCCCCGTACACATGCGCTTTCGGGCACCATGTGTGCTCTCAGCTAAACGGTTCTATACCTTCCTTCCCACCCCTGTCCTGCAGCTTTGCTTAGCAACGGCCAGGCTAGATTTGCATTGCTCCAATGTGCTTACTGATACAGTGGCGCACCCCTCTGCTGATGTCATGTATCACCTCTGATACACTCCTCGGTATTATAGCGCTGCGCCATCAGGTACATCCTTAATCCGGCGGGACGTTTGCGATTCAGTATTACCTGCCTCATTTGCATGGCATTGACTACTAATTCGTAGTTACAGCGCCGAACACTGTCGCGGGCTTTTGGCAACCCTTGCACCTTGCTTGTGGTGTGCCATGCCTACCATTGCGTATTATGGTGCAATCATGATTTGTCTTTCATTGCGATTTTATGACATTTGTATATATTTCCTTTGTATTCCTGTTTGCGCACACATGCCCTGCAGTTGTACTGTGTGTTACTGTGGACATGACATTAAATGTTGTTTTTTAGGTGTTGTACATCTTTTCTTGTGCCATTGGCTGTGTATTTCGCCATTGGCATATGTTAACTTTGTAATACATGAGTCTGGTCCGCTTCCATAACTCCAATGTTCTGTTTGGGAAAATGTAAACCATGTTTTTTGGTTTACATTTCCATGGGCTTGCGCTACGCCTGCACCACTTCGTGAATCGCTGTATGCCTTCATTAGCATGGTGCGACACTGCGCATGGGGTGATTTGCATACCTATGCTGAGGGCTGCGTAGATCTGGCGTACGCCGGTACTCATACCTGAATCGCTCGGCGGACATATTTGGCATTATCCCGCATACGCTATTCCTGTGCCTGGCGCAGGCTTCATGAATCCGGGGGATAGTCCTTGTATAATACAGCACACTTGCTAGACTGAGCACATTTTAAATTTATTGTTTGAATGAACATTTTTACAGTAGGCTGTACTGTAGGTAATGAAAGAAAATGCTTGAACCAATAATTATAAAACTGCCCAATTCAGAACATTTCCATCATAAAAGACATTTCTAATTTATAAACAGGTTTTTGTTCCTTCTGGAAAACAGATAAAAACATTCAACTATTAAAAACAGGAAAAGCATATTGGAATGAAACCCCAAATGTAATCTCTAGACCAAGGTATTTCAAGCAGTGCTTTCTTAATTACTGAATGCATGAAGCAGCCAGGCTACGATTGCTTTCATAGCTCCTTTCTTGCCTGCCTCTGTTCTTTAAATGACTTTGTGTATATTTATGCAAGCCCTACCAGCTTCTGTGACAGTTAATTAGCAGCATTTCTCTTCAAAGCATATATGTTTCTCATCCCTTATTATCATTTTACACATTACATTCTTTTCTGTGAGAAAGTTTATACTGGCACAACATTTCATACTAGCTAAATATGATCATACCACATGAATATACACACTCATAAGTGTGTGCACTCACCCGCACCGCACATGCACAACTGTAGTGTTTAGGCATCGTACCTGTAACCTGACAATAAGTGAATACCCAGACACACACACACACACACACACACACACACACACACACACACACACTTTGTTTCCTTACCTAATGCCTTGCCTTGCTTCATCCCGTTCTCTCAGCCTGCAGCCTAAAGTCCGTTTACGTCGGCACCAACCCGGCAGAGATGTGCAAAAATAAAGTAACGCCAGTCGCCAGCCCATTCTCAACATAGCAGTTTAAAAAAGTAAAGTAAAGCCTTAGCCAGCCCATTCTTGGCAGCATTAGTGCTGCTGCTGTTTAATTCCCATTTCCCGCCCGCTCACAGCCAGCTGGAAATAATGACGTGAGCTCCTTGAGCTCAATTCCGACTGGCTGGTAGCGCTGACGGAGCTGAAGTCATCGCGCACGTGATGACGTCAGCTCCAACAGCGCGAAAATTCAAAACATAAAAAAAAAGCAAAAAAATCGGAAATGAAGGGGTGCCACTTGGGAATCGTGACACCCCTTCATTTTGACCCCAAAACTTGGTAAAAACAGAGTAATTCGGGACAGTTGGGAGGTCTGAGTGGTTGTCATATTATATTTTGTTTGCATACTCTCTTAGAAGCATGTTTTTTTTTCATGAAAGCCTAGAGGCTGATCTATTAGAGCTGTAGCTATTTCTACAGCTTTTTCTGTGACCGCCTATGGATATCTGTGCTGCTACTACTTGGATGGGCCCCCATGCCTGTGTGTCGCATTGTAAGCTGGACATTCAGTCTAGGTTCAGGACTTCTTTTGGTTCTGCTGTGTTGTGGAATGTCTCTCCTCAGTTCCTCCCTAGGAATTGTCATGGCTGAGGACTCTGCCCCACAGGTAAAATCAGATGGAACTGACAGCATTGAATTTGAAAATCATGTACTCATCATAACAATAGATCCTTGTTGTCTGTCTCAGTCTGGTTCAGCCTTCCTGCCCTCCTGCCCCAGACCTTCTTGTTGATTTGGTGAAGCTTCCTTTGGTGATGGCCAGACAGCAGGAGCCCTTCTTTCTGCTCGCCTGGAGTCTCTCTTATTCTATGAAGGTTTCCTTGTAATTAGGTAGGAAATGGGAATTAGTTGGATATGTTTTATCATTTTACCTATACTTGGGGGGACAAAACAAACGTGCTCTGGGAAGTTGATGGAGGAGCAGGGAGTTATGGGTAAGGGAGATGAAGCAAAGTCGAGCTTAAAGGCTTTAGAATCAGCTGGTGTCATATACAAAGTCCCACAGGTTGAATGAGACAGAGAGACAACACAGATCTGTCATTATGGTGAGTACAGACCTTTCTTATTTTGAATTCTTCTTTGGGTCATAGGGTCTATGATTATCGACATTTGCTGCAGATGTTATCAAAAATGGTGTATGACAGAGGTAAGCTTTTTCAGGAGATCTCTTTTCAGGCCTCCTCCAAATTTTCCAAGAAGTTTTCTGCTTCCTTGTCCATTTTTGTCAAGAAACAAAATAAACAGCCTTGGCAAAATGCTGATAAGCAAACAATTAAAAAGCAATGTCAGGAGGTTCCATAAAGAAAGCAGAAACACCCTAGAAGAAAGGACAGTCAAATAAGGAAGAATGACTATATAAGGGGTCTTGTTTCCACCTCCCACCCTGGCAGTCTTTTATCCCTTCCAGAAAGTCCAAATCTCTATTTTTCTCTCTGTCAACAGATTGTTTCATAGGAGTGGATACTGTGATTGATTCAGCAAGGCTACAGATGACAGTGGGAAGAAATTCCTCATTTCTAGGGAATTTCTCCACATCCTCCAGATGAAGCCCTCCTTTTTCCTCCTGTCCTGCACCACACGCTGTCTCAGGGAGTAATAGAAACAGTTCCTTCTTCCCAGTCAGGAGAAAGATGTTATTCAAGAATTGTTTTTAGTGTGAAAGAAAATGTTTGGAGACCAGTACTAGGTCTTTCTTTCCTAAATTAGTTTATGACAGTGCAGAAGTTCAAAATGATTTCATTTTACAAACTGCTACCCCTTCTTCCTTTTTTGAGTTTTTTAGTAACATTACATTTAAAAGATGCCTATTATCAGTTCCCTATTTATCTAGATTTTAGGCATTTGTAAAAGTTTTGTGGATCTAGATCATATTATCATTCTCTGCCTTACTGTTTGGACTGTCCACAGCCCAAAAGTATTTACAGTGTTTAGCTGCTGTCATAGCCCATGCAGTGGCAGGCTACAGAGTATCCACATTTTTCCATTTTCAGTTGACTTGCTTATCTTTGCAGAGTCATTTTCAAAGTGTCAGGAATCTCTCACTTTGGTGAGAGATCTCTTACACAGGCCAGGCTTCCAAGCAAACATTCAAAAGTCTTTTTTGACTTCCATCACACAAGATTGTGTTCCAGGTGTGTTTGCTAGACAGTTAAGTACAAAAAACTTTTCTTCCACAGGAAAAAAAAATAGTTGTGTGTTTAGATGTGTTCTATGGATTTTCTTCTCAGACTTTGGTCACTGCCAGGGAATACCTTAGGATTCTGTATCTCATGGTATTCATGATTCTCATGATACCTGTTCGAAGACACCACATGACAATGATTCAGTTGTATAAGAAGTCTCGTCGTTCCCAGCACCAACATCATTTATCTTTTCAAATTTCAGGTCTGAGATTTGTGAAAAGGGAAATCACTTGGAGACAAATATCCCTGAATCCAGGTCTCCCCTTCTCTCTTCTCCTGTTTCAAAGCAGTCACAACAGACACCACGGACTTTGCTTGGGAAGCAGTATTAAGGTGAATAAAAGTGCAAGGTCTCTGGGACAACAAAGACAAAACAAAACACATAAACATAAAATGCACTTAATTCTGTGAATCATCTGTGGTCCCAGGACATTTTCAGGTTGTGACAGACAGTACTACAGTGATGTGGTACATAGGCAAATGTGAACCAGATCTTACCATATATGCAAACCAGCTATGTTAGCTTGGGATACAGATTTCCGTGTGGCAGACAAGCTGAGCATGACAAAGGCGTACCCTTTCAGATGGATAGATCAGGGGGTCTTCCAAGATTTGATCCATCTGTGGGGAGATTCTCAAATGGATCTTTTTGCCTCCTCTCTAATTAATTGGAAAAAAAAATACTGCTCAGGACTCCAAGCTAGAAGGCCTAAAGACAGATGCCTTTTCCATTCCTTGGACAGGAATATTACTGTATGCTTTTCCACCCTTTCCAATGATTTCCATGATAATTTTGAAGATTCAGGAGGATCCCCTCAAGATTATTATGGTGACTCGCTTCTGGCCCAGGTCAGGGCAATTATCACAGGATTCCTCACAGACTGGATTTGCTGACACGAGAACAGGGGTGTTTGATATCCCTTAACCCCAGTCAACTTCAGCAGAATGCCTCAGTAATGAGGGTCTTTATATCTTTAGGCATCTGTTTACTGAGGATATGTAGCAGGTACTAATTGGAGCAGGAAATCCTAGTACCACAAAGTCATATATTAACAAATGGAAAAGTTTTTCTGGCTGTTGTCAACATAACCAGTGCTCAGTCAAGGCTAGTGTTTCTCTGCCTTTGAAATATTTGTGTGAATTACTTTCTTATGGCCTGTCTTACTTCTCTGTCAAGGTTCATTTGTTCACAGTTTCAGCATATCTGCCCAGGAACCCTCACCCCCCTTTCAGTGCATTCTCTTTTCTAAGAAAACCAGTGGGTCCTTCTTGGGATCTTAATTTTGTGTTAGAGAAACTAACACTTGCTCCATTTGAACAGCTCATCTCGCCGACTTGAAGTTCTTAACATGGAAAACCAGTTTAGTGGTTGCTGTGACCTCTGCAAGAAGAGTATCTGAGTTGCAAACTCATATGGTGGATTAACCTTATCTCATTTTTTGACAGAGATAAGGTTCAACTAATCCTTTATGTCTGAAGTGGTACCTGAGTGTACTTCAAGCCAAACTATCCACCTCCCTGTGTTCTTCCAGAAACCAAAAAACAGGGGAGAAAGGAAACTTCATAGCTTGGATGTTCACAGCCAACTCAGGCACTATCTTGACAGAACAAAATCTTTCAGAATTCTGACCAATTAATTTCTTTTGAAGGCAAGAAGAAGAGACAACCTGTGTCAAAGCAGACTATTTCCAAATGGTTATCTCAAGCTATTACATTTATTACTCCCCCACAACAAAACTAGTCTAGGCAGGGTTAAGGCATGCTCTACCAGGGCTTTAGCTTCATACATGGCTTTTTGAAAGGGTAGGATTCGCAGTAGCTTGATCCTCTGTACATACTGTTACAAAGAAGTACAAGCTAGAGTCCTCTTCCAGGTCTAGGTCAGGCTTTGCTTGGCCCATTCTCCAGGGGTTCGTGGACATTTCTACTTCTACATCCCAAGTGTTCTAAGGTATGGTAATCTACTCCTATAGCTTAGGCTACTGAAGCTGTGATCAATATGATGAACATGGTACAGGCAAATAAGTAAATTTGCCGTAACAGCAGATGTTTGAATGATCACTGCTGCAATAGCCACTCCCTTTTTGCACTCCCCCTTTTTTTTTTTTTTTTTTTTGTGTGTTTTTATGCCAGGGTGTGGGCATGTGTTTTTCGCTTTTCCTTGCAATGTCCTGTCAGGGCTTAGCCTCCTCATAGTTGGCATGAAAGCTCTGAAGGGCTTGACACCCAAACTCATATTTTAGTCGGCTTAGCTCACTCTGGTTTGTGTGCATTGCAGGTGCACAGAAGATTTGGATGCTGACCAGCTGTTATATCCTTAGCAGGATATATCCCATATAGTGTAGGCTATTGCAACAGTAGTCATTTCAATATGTACCATAATGGAAAGTTTACTTACACAATTGTACTCCTTCAGTATTCAAAGTAAGTACATTTTCACATACATATTAAATAAAAAACATTGTAATTTTGTAGTGTGGTGACCCACCACTGTACCAGTAATCAAAGAGCCTCAATCCTCACCACTGGCAACAGTGGGGGCTGGGGAGGATGACAAGTACACACATGGAAAAGTGCAATTTCCCTTAAGAGCACACAGAGACCACAGTCAGAATGGGGCTGGTTTTTCACTGTTTCTCCAGAACCCCAATAAGACTCCCCACTGGTACAGCTATAGAGTTCAGATCTCAGCTGAGTGACCAAGCCAAGTCTTCCAACATTCTCTGTGCCCAATCAGTGCTTCATGTCCCTGCTCAAGTAGCTGACACACACTCTTTGAAGTGTGATTTAAACACACACACACACACACACACACACACACGTACACACACGCACACACACACCCCTGGGAAAGGCTGCCACGGGTTATGCCCCCTTCTGCCAGACTATAAGGTAGTTTCTATTACCACCAGTCACTCCTGATCAGATACTTTAAGGCTCTTAACAAAGTTTCCAATCTTACTGTGCAATATTAATATTAACACAAATGGTAGTTTGACGAAGAGCAAGACTATTAGGAATGGCCAACACATTGTCACCAAATAAATATGCAAATACTCTCAAAACTTAAATATCTCTAAACAGATCAGCCACAATAAAAGGTTTAAATATATTTAATAATAATAAATAAAAGAACAAGACAATATTAAATATATATTCACAGTGGCATCAGAGTTCAAAACCACAGGAAATATTTAAAACAACATTGCAGGACAGTCTCAAATAAAGAAAAATATCTAAACCAAGCTTCACTATATTCCTGACTGAATCTGAGAGAATTACTATAACCCATGAACTTATTAATAGAGCAGGGCAAATGTGGTGAATGGATCTTCTAGTTGTCACGTCCAAGACAGAATACAGAATGCTCTGTCACAGTAAAAGACTTCTCAAATTAATATCTCAAACATTACTGCTGAGCTAGCTTGCAGAATGACATAATTTCTTGTCATCTGACTCCCAGTTCCTAGGCCAAGCAACCATTGATGAAGCTGGCAGTATTTAGCATCTACCTGTGAAAATACATAGACCTCCGATCTTTGGCAGATGCTGGAAGTCATAAAACAATTGCTTTCCTTCATGGTTTAAGACTAGTAATTAATTCACTCTATAGACAATACAGAAAGCTTCTCAGCACAGACTCTGTGTCTCTAGCTACATTGAAAACCGAAAGATACCATCTTTTATTGTGTAGCCCATAAAGTAATTTAATTTCAGCTATTTTCCTAAAATTCACTGGACTGAAGTTAACCTCCTATATTCCAGTTTCCAGTGTTAAAATTTATACATTTAGGCAGTTACAATAGTGCATGTACATTTCTGCTTTCTTCCAGCAGGGCACACTGTGGATGCATCTCAAACACAAACACTTTACAGAATATCCCTTCAACACACGTCTGTACAAACCACTTTGATATACACACAACATACAGTTCTAATACAGTTGTAATGTGAGCATCTTATATAAATCATTTAGCTATTCACAAATTATATATAATTATTTACAAAACTCCAGCTAGTGGTGCTGGCAGTATCTTCTTTCATGACACTTCTTCCCCTCCTTCAAAGATTCAAGCTACTTTTTCAAGTGACCCTTGAGAAATGTTGCTTGAGAGGAATGAGCCTATCTAGTAATACATTATCCATTTCCTGTCTTGATATTCCAGCTGCCTTGGCATTGCTGACCCCAGTACAGTGCTGCACTGTCCTATCATATGCCTGCAACCCTAGGTTCCACCATAGTAACTTGGGATTCTGCTGGCTGGCTCCCTGTAGTCACAGATCCCCCTCAGACACCTCCTGCCTCCTACTGCAGATACTTAGCACAAGGGCCTCCCTATTCTGGTAAGGTTTCATCATGTTAGCATTGTACAGTTTGTGCCCCTGCCTCCTGCCTAGTACGTAGTTAACATCACTGACCTTCCTTACCACTTTGAAGGGTCCCTTCCAAGCTGCCTGCAGCTTATTGTGTCTGACAAGAATGAGAATCATAACCTGCTGCCCCACAGCATACATTCCATCTCCAGAATTCCTATTATACCAGACGTTTTTCTGTTGTTGAGCTTCTGCCAGGTCCTCCTGGGCCAAGCCCATGAGTTTCCTGAACCTTATCCTGAGGTTTGGAACATATTCTAGAATATACTGTCTGTGAGATTTACACTCACCCTTTTACTCATTACGTATCAAATCTAGAGGCCCACTCACCATATGCCCACACAGCAACTCAAAGGGTAAAAAACATGTGGATTACTGGAGCACCTATCTGTAAGCAAACAACTGATGGGGCAAACAATGGTCCCACTCCATCTTAAACTGATCTGCAAAGGCCGTAGCATGGCCTTTAGTGTAGAGTTTAACCTGTCCACAAGACTATTAGTCTTGGGGTGGTAGGGGGTGATCTTTAGGTGTTTCATCCCACAGCATTCCCACAGGCAAGCCAGCAGGTCTGTCATGAAATTGGCAACTTTGTCAGTTAGTATTTCTTTTGGGAAACCTACCCTGCTGAAAATCACTAACAAAGAATTTGCCACCTTTTCTGTCTTGAAGGATAGCACCACCGCCTCAGGGTATCTGGTAGCATAATTTACTACAGCTAAGATATACTTCTTCTCTGTGGAACTTGGGATACTCAGAGGCCCCACAATATCCATAGCTACCCTCTGAAATGGCTCCTCAATCACAGGCAAAGGCATCAAAGGAGCCTTGTGCTTGTCTCCTGCTCTGGCTACTTTTTGGCACTTCTCACTGGTCCTGCAGTACCCTGTTACATCCCTGGAAATCCCAGGCCAATAAAAGTTCTGCATAATACATCTCTTGGTATGTTTTATGCCCATATGACCTGCAAAGGGAATATCATGGGCTATGGTTAGAAATGCCAGATGGTAATCACAGGCTCTGGGCACTACCAACTGTTGTATTACCTCACCTTCTAGCCCTCCCTCAGGGGTCCACTATACAGTAACCATTTGCCCCAGTATACAGATTCCCCTTTTCCTTGAGAATCCGGCACCTCCCTGGCTACCGCCCTCAAGCCTTGTAAAGTAGGGTCTGAGAGCTGAGCCTGTCTCAACTCTCTGTTTGTAACCCTTCCCAGCTCCCCTTCCACAGGAAGTCTGGTATCCTTTCACAGTGGTGCCTCACTGTCAGCCTGGGTACTACTACTCACCTCTGCCCTTGCAGTCACTTTGTCCAAGGGAACATCAGTACCCACAAGCAGCTGTGGCCCATCTTCAGTCTCACTGCTACAGGGTAGCTTCCTCTATGAAATAACTATCTCACCAGTCCTGGCTTTAAGTGTGCGATCTCTCTGGGGTCCCCCCCCCAGGCTACCAGATCCACATGCTTGTCTCCAAGTCTGACTGCATGTAATTGCATGCACACAAGGCACTGCATTATCAAAATTATTCCCTATCAGGACATCTGCAGGGATATCCTCAAACACACCTACTTTATTGCTTCCTTTTCCACCCTCCCAGTCAGGGTGAACCGTAGCCAAGGGTATTCGGAATGGGGTCCCTTCTAAAGCTCTGACTGGAGTATACTGCCCAAGCAAGTAGTGTTCCTCATTAACCATTGCAAGTTTCACAATGATTAGGTCAGAAGCTATCTCTTACCAGTGGGCTGTTTCCCATCTACTAAGGTAGGATATAACATCTTGTGGTAGTTTGGTACCCTTGTTGTCTCCAGACAGCTTACTGCTGGCAGTCTGTCATTCTCACTTGCTGGTTCTCCTACATTTCATTCCCCACCTTGCCTCTGTGGACATCTATATGCTACATGCCCTCAATGGTTACATTTAAGATAGTTATCCCTTGATCATGGCCATGTACTTGAACTAGTGGCTTCCCCTGTTACTGGCGGACTCTGTTGGGGGTGGTTTAGGCTGCCCATCATGGGTTCCCTTATACCCATGTGCAGCACTGCGTGTCCCTTTCCTGTGCATTGATGCCCTGCTTGTTAGGTATAGGTCTCCTTTTTCCCAACTCATCTTAGGCATTGCATTCCCTATCTGCCAACCAGATTCTCATGTCCTCAGGCAGAGTGCTAAGGGCTTGTTCCCTCACTAAAAGGTCTGCCAGCCCTTCAGAAGTGGTGACCTGGCACCTACTCACCCAGCCACCCACCTATGAAAATAAGTGTTTAGTTCATCATTATATTCACACACGCTTTTCTCTGCCTTGCGCCTATGCTCACAAAACTTTTTTTCTATAAGCTTCAGGTGTTAAATTAAAACACTCTAATAAAGAATTTTTAACAGTATTATAATTTAAGCAATCAGTATCAATTTAGAAACAGCAGTTACAGCTTTACCATGGAGTAAGGGGGTCAAGAACCGTACCCAGAGCTCTTAGTGAACATTATACTGTTTACAAACCCTTTCAAACATATGAATAAAACTAACAAAGTTATCATCCTCTGTGAATTGTGGAAGAAATTTATAGACCTTTATTGCTTCTGGGATTAGGTTATTCCCTTTCCCATTAACTCCATGACCCTTGTGAAGAGTCAACATCTCCTTTTCATGTTGCCTCTGCCTCTCATTTTCTTCACCTTCCAGACATCTCAGTCTCTCTGCCGATTCTAATTCCATTTGTTTCTGTTTCTCCTTTTATTCAGCCTCTAAACACTGCAGTCTGTTTGCTGATTCCACTTCCAAATGTTTGCCTCCAGTTTAAGTCTGTCTTACTCTCGATGGATTTTTAAGTTCTCTGAAGCAAAGTTGAATTGTCCATTTTCTGAGAGTTGTACATCCTCAAGGCCAGTCTGTTTGTCCTCCTGGTTGCTGGTCTGTGATGCAGCTGTGACTAAGGCTGCAATCATTTCTGCTTTAGTCAGATCAGCATGCACCAGTCCTTTGGCTTGGCACATCTCAGCCAACTAGTTACTTGTCGTCTTGCCATAATCCTCTGCTGACATCCTTGCCTGCTCTCCCTGACTAAGTTAACAAAAAATAAACAAAACTATTGTGATATAAAACTCTGAATGCCTATTGCATGGCCGCTTAAGAGTACACACACCTTCTTTAGTAACAGCTGTTTACAAGCTACAGGAGTTCAATATCCACACCACTGAATCCCAGTATGTGATGTGGTGATCCCACCACTGCCAGCCAATAAATACGTGACGACCCACCAATGGACCACTAATCAAGAGCCTCAGCCCTCACCACTGACACCAGTGGGAGATGCACACTGGGAGGATGGCAAGTACACAAACCATATTTCTAGATGTAGCTCTCTGCATCAAGTGCTATTTCCTTTAAGAGCACACAGAGACCACAGTCAGCCCTGTAGAGTTGAGATCTCAGCTGAGTGACCAAGGCAGGTCCTCCAGCACCCTCTATGTCCAACCAGTGCTTCATGTCCTTGCCCTAGTAGATGACACACACACACACTTTGAGGTTTGATTTAAACACACACACACACACACACACACACACACACAAACACACACACACCTGGGAAAGGCTGGCACAGGTTTACTAGCTATGCCCCTTTCTGCCCAGACTATAAGTAGTTTCTGCTGCCACCAGTCACTCCTTATCAGCTACTTTAAGGCCCTTAACAAAGGGTGCCCAATCTTACTGAGTAATATTAATATTAACACAAATAGTAGTTTGACCAATAGCAAGGCTGTTAGGAGTGGCCCACACAGTGTCACCAAATAAATATGCAAGTACTCTCACAACTTAAATATCTCTGCACAGATCAGCCACAATGAAAGGTAATATTAAGTATATATTTACAGTGACATCAGAGTTCAAAGCCACAGGAAATATTTAAAACATTGCAAGACAGTCTCAAATGAATAAAGAAAAAATATCTAAACTAAGTTTCAGTATATTCCTGACTGAATCTATGAGAATTACTATAAAGTAAGATGTTACTAAAAGAGCAGGGCAGATGTGGTGAATGGATCTTCTACTTTTTGTCAGGTCCAAGACAGAATACAGAATGCTGTCTCATTAAGAGACTTCTCAAATTAATATCTGAAATATTACTGCTGGGCTGGCTTGCAGAATGACATAATTTATTGTCATCTGACTCCTAGTTCCCAGGCCAAACACCCATTGATGAAGCTGGCAGTATTTAACATCTACCTGTGAAAATACATAGACCTCAGAACTTTGGCAGATGCTGGAAGTCATAAAACAATTGCATTCATTCGTGCTTTTAAGACTAGTAATTCACCCTAAAGGCAATACAGAAAGCTTCTCAGCACAGACTCTATGTCTTTAGCTACATTGAAAACTGAAAGATACCATATTTTGTTGCATAGCCTATAAAGTCATTTAATTTAAGCTATTTTGCTAAAATTTGCTGGACTGGCATTAACCTCCTGTATTCCACTTTCCAGTGTTGAACTATATACATTTAGACAGTGACAATTGTTCTTGTACATTTCTGCTTTCTTCCAGCAGGGCACACTTTGTATGCATCTCAAACACAAACACTTTACAAAATATCCCTTCAACACACGTCTGTACAAACCACTTTGATATACACATGACATACAGTTCTAATGCAGTTGTAACACAAGCATCTTAAATAAATAATTTTGATATTCACAAATGAAACATAATTATTTACAAAACTCCAGCTAGGTGTGCTGGCAGTATCTCCTTTCATGACGTGCGGTATATTTTTAAACTAATAAAAATGAAATCCTGCACTATATTTCTGCAATCTTCAACTTTCTACCAAAGTATACTGCCAGCTATTACAACCTTATTTTCTGTAATCCTTCATAAAGAATGAAGGGCATTTGTTTGACACATCTAAAGGCATCCCAGTCCATTACTTAGATCACTGTTAAATGTCAACAAACAAGTAAATAAATAAGTACAATCTGATAAAATTAATATTTTGTATTGTATTAGTAGAAAACACATCCTGATATGACAATAACATGCCCGGAATAAACATACCAGTTTTCTTTCTCTATGCCCATATTCTTTTTTCCTATTACAAAATTGCCCATGTAATAGCACTTACCACTTGTCTGTCTCCTCCTACCACCCCACTGTGATCTACTCTATCTACCCATACTGTATCCCATTTCTGCTTTATTCTTTTTACCTTACATCCATTGCCTTCTGTGGCAGGGAATGGTACCACAGCCGCCAGTGTTAAGGGGGGTCGCACTGTGATCCATTCTATCTACCCATAATATATTCAATTTCTGCTTTATTCTTTTTACCTTCCATTGGCTTCTGTGACGGGGATGGCACCATGTCCACCAGTGTTATGGGAGTCCCACTGTGATCAATTTTTTCGACCCTTACTGTGTCCCATTTCTCCTTTATTATTTTTACCCTACTTCCATTGCTTCTGTGATGGGGGATGGTACCACGTCCACCAGAGTTATTGGGTCCCACTGTGATCCATTCTATCGACCGTTACCGTATGCCATTTCCCCTTTATTCTGTTTACCCTACTTCCACTGACTTCTGTAACAGGGGCTGTATCACTTCCACCAGTGTTACGGGGGTCCCACTGTGATCCATTCTATTGATCCATACTTTATCCTATTTCTCCTTTATTGCTTTTACCTTACTTCCATTGCCTTCCACGACAGGGAATGCCGCCACTCCCAGCAGTGTTATGGAGGTCCCACTGTGATCCATTCTATCTACCCATACTGTATCCTATTTCTCCTTTATTCTTTTTCCCCTACTTCCATTGTCTTCTGTGACTGGGGATGGTACCACATCCACCAGAGTTATTGGGTCCCACTGTGATCCATTCTATCTACCCTTACCGTATGCCATTTCTCCTTCATTTTTTTTACCATACTTCCATTGTCTTCTGTGACAAGGAATGGTACCACTTCCACCAGTGTTATGGGTCTCCCAGAATCAGCCAAAATAGACACAACCACTGTATGTATGGATTCCTGGAGAAGACAAATGAGCACTAAGCGGATACTAAAAAATCTCGCTTTTAATTTAAAACAACAACACAATGAAAATCATTTAGCGCTTTCATCAACACCATGGTAGACTTCATCAGAATACATCATTAATTCAATCAGTCCCTTATATACTCCACGTTGGCACCAAATTGCCAAGCTATGAATTATTCAATTAATTGCTACTTAATACTGGCTTATGGCCATGATATTAATGCTGCATCTTCTGTCCTTCAAAATTTTCACATGTGCAGGAGTATGCAACCCTAAACGCATAAACTTCTGCAAACATGCCATATTAGATCAGCCTTTTCTGCTTTTTCATTTTAACACATAACATAAAATAAAACAAAATAAAAGTAAAATAAAAATTCTTTACATTCAAAACTTTCCTAACCAACCACTTTGTATATTGATTCATTTCCTAAATACAAAGTGTAATAATTTTCAACAATGTGCAAGTTCCTATCCTACTTTACATATTTGATTTACCTGTACATGCTGTAAAAAATCATACCTCAATGACACTAACTAAGCAATAAGATCAGAAATACATACTAAATGAAGCACCACTTGCATATAACCTACTCAATTCATAATTCATGCCTATCAATAATGTATTACAAATTCATGCTAATTCATAAATGAACATATATATTAAAACATTTTATAAGTATATACACATATAGTGAGTGTTTTTCCCCCAGCAAATATATATATATTGTATACCCCTTAACTGATTAAGACAATAAAAAGGGTTTAATAGAAACAAATTTGTTTATGGGTCTCCCACTTTGATCTATTCTATTGAGCCATACTGTGTCCCATTTCTCCTTTATTCTTTTTCCGCTACTTCCATTGCCTTCTGTGACAGGGAATGGTACCACTTCCACCATTGTTATGGGGGTCTCATTGTTATCCATTCTACTGACCCTTACTGTATCCCATTTCACTTTTATTCTTTTTACCCTACTTCCATTACCTTCTGTGGCAGGGGATGCCATCACATCCACCAATGTTATGGGTGTCCCACCTTGATCCATTCTATTCAACCATACTGTGTCCCATTTCTCCTTTATTCTTTTTCCCCTACTTCAATTGCTTCTGTGATAGGGGATGGTACCACGTCCACCAGAGTTATGAGGGTCCCGCTGTGATCCATTCTATCAACCCATACTGTATCCCATTTCTCTTGTATTCTTTTTACAGTGCTTCCATTGCCTTCTGTGACAGGGGATGGTACCACGTCCACCTGTGTTATGGGGGTGAGGATGCCACTGCTGTCAATGTGGATTCCAGATAACACAATGCTACACACTGTGATGTAATGATGGCTGGCAGTGATAGTGTATGAATTCCACTACTAACAAACAAGGGGGAAGTAATATCAAGAAAGTCCACACAAGTGTGATTGAATAATCAATTTGCAAAATACAAACCCGACTGTTACATGATCATTTTTTTTATCTGTTAAACTGTTGCAAGATGTTAGATAACCTGCCACTGCTTTATCTATTTAAAGTATTTTTATATAATATTGTTTCTCATCTCCCCTGTTGTCCACCCACCTACTGCTAACTTTCCACTCGCCTCTTACTAGCTCTCCATCCCACTTTCTAACCACAACCAGTCTCTCCCATTTGTTTTACTCTGTCTCCCTTTCAGAGATTCTCACTTAACCTGTTGCATGCTACTGCCTAGACTGCTTCTCTGGGAGTAAAAGAACTCCTGAACTGCGGCCTTTGAAAATAAAATAAGTGACCTGCTGCCCCACTATTCACACAATGTATTTTTACTGTTTATGCTTTTAACATTACTGTAATTCAAACCTCCAAGGTCTCCGCTGCACAGTGCCAATACCTGCCCAGCTCCTCAGCCCTCTTCTAGCTGTTACTGTTTTTTCACTCGACCCTTCCTGCAGCCCTCTGGTGTTTCTTTGCTATCTCTCTTTTTACTTTTATGTGTCGTCTGTCTACTAGCAACCCTGTATCTGCTATACTATAGCCTCTCCTTCATTCCTCACTCATTGCATCACTGTTATAAACCCCTTGCTTTTTTATTTTTTCCTCTCCTTGTTACAGTGCTGAGAGGTTTAAAGATTTAACCTAAAGGTGTTACAAACAGGGCTCGGATACCTTATCCAAGCTCACAACCTGCCCCAGCTCACTCATACTTGCAGCTTGTGATAAACGTACATATTGTTTTTACAGTTCCATCTCCAGCTCAGGGCCAACCCGCTCCATTTGCCCTTGCTACACTCATGTCACTCCGCTCTCTGACCCTACATCTATTTCCTCCCACACCCCCTTCCATTGCATATATAGCTAAGTACACCACACCCGTAAACTGCTCACCAATCGCCACTCTCCACACACCCTTCCCACATCACCTTCTCCTCAATCCATCTGTCCCAGGCCATACACTGTCTCCACTCTACTTCCCATATCAATGCACAGTTTCCCCTCCCCTAATTACTGTACTCTGCTTCCCTTGCTGTCATCTACTACATCTCCCATAATGGTGCTCCATCACCATTTACTGTTCATCACACTACTTTTAAACCTTCTCTACTTCACTTATAATGCCACTAACTTCCATTTCTACACATCCAACACTGCCACTCACCAACACACACAGACACAACAGCCCAACTTCCATTTAAGCATTATAGCATCATCAGCGCTCATCTGTATCACCGCAGCAACTTTCTTGTATTCCACTACAAACATTTACACAACCCCTCCACTCATCCATCCACATACAAGTATTGCCAACTCAAGGCAAAACTTAGATACCCAGTATTGTACTCTTTTAACACAAATTAAACTATAGGCAAATATCCATCCCAAACCTGGCCCTAACTATAACTCTTCTCGCAACTACTACAACCCTCCTGAATCCACCTCTGCTACTACTATACAAAATCTTGCTATCCCAACTCCAAATACTTCACTTCCCATAACCTCCAACTGAGGTCTACTAATAACAAATTTCAACCTCAGAAGCTTCCTAAATAAAATAACAGACTTTCATGCTACCTTGGCCACCTACTTTCCAGACATAGCAGTCATAACTGAAACCTGGCTAAAGCCCCATATCAAAGACTCTGAAATTACAAGTAAAGGTTACAGCATCCTAAGACAAGATAGACCAAACAAATGAGTTGGTGGTGTAGATGTTATGTTTAAAGACACTCTAACAGTGGAAAAACTAAACTGTACTACCCCAGGCATCCCCAGTGCAGAAATATTAGCCACAAGCCTACAACTTAACCCTCAAAAAGCCATCAATATTATTGCAGTATACCTGCCTCCCAGTAACAACCTTCCCAGTATTGAATCCCTCCTGTCTTGATCCACTTCCTCTTTCAGCTAGGAATCCGTCATCCTCGGTGACTTCAACCTTGACTGTCTCTCCTGCTCCTCTACCTGTTCCACTAACTTCATTAACCTGTACAACTTCACCCAAACTATCACCAGCCCCACCCGCACTGATAAACACTCTAAAAAGCAGTCATTCCTTGACTGGATACTAACCAACAAGCCTAACCTGGGGTACCAAGCTGGCTGCCTACCTATAACACTAAGTGACCATGCCCCACATTCCTAGATAGAAAAAGAATTCAATCCCAAACACACATACCCTTCAAATACACCCGGAGCAAGAAAAATTTCTCCCCTGATGCATTCAATCAACTACTTTAATATTGTGACTGGTCTCCATCAAAACACCTACAACTAGACCTTGCAGTAGAATACTTCAATAATAAATTCCTTGGCATCTTAAATAATCTCGCCCCCACCAGGAAAATTTGTACCAAAGCCACACAACTACCATGGCCATCTAATGACGCTAAGTATCTAATCAAACAAAGGGCCAAAGCCTGGTTATGTTATCATACTACCAAAAACAAAAATGATTTCACCATATTTCAGCAATTAAGAAATCAGGCTAAGAAAAACATCTCCAGTGATAAAAAAAATTACTTTCAATCCTCCCAACAGAAATACCTGAACAACCCACAAAAATGTTCTGGCAAAACATCAACTACCTCCCTAACCCTGGTAAAACCACCACCCCTGCTCCCTCCACTAGTAATACCTCTGAGCCCATAGCAACACAGTTCATCTCCCACTTTATTAACTGTATCACCTTTCTCCTAGACAACAAAACATTCCACCCAGTAAATGTACCCCCCCACCGAAATCACAAACTCGTTCACCCTCAAACCCATCTAGACTACATATATAAAAACCTCCTAAGTAAACTAAAACCATGCTGTCTTGCCACAGACTAACTGCCCAATGAATTCCTGAAAATAGCTGCCCCATCCATAGCCTACCCCATATCCATACTAATCAATCACTCTATCTCTGAATACTATGTCCCCCACCTCTGGAAAATTTCTTACATCATTCCACTTCACAAGGGCGGCCCCTCTAGAAAAATCTCAAATTATCGACCAATTGCCATCCTCTCCCATAGCTAAAATCCTAGAAGAATGTATCCACCAACAGCTTCTAAAGCACCTCACCACAAACAACCTACTATCCCACTCATAGCATGGCTTCAGGCCCAAGCACAGTACAAACACTGCCCTAATTACCTTCACAAATACCAGTCAACATCTCAGAAATGAAGGTCAGTTGCTCTCTGCAATTTTACTAGATATGTCAAAAGCATTTGACACTGTATCTCACCAGTTGATACTTAACAAACTCGCAAACTACAATCTCAACTCATCATCTCTAACCTGGTTTCCACAGCTACCTGTCAAGCCATCAACAGGCTACTAAATAGGAAACAATCTCTCTCCTCTACCTCCTGTATATACTGGAGTACCCCAAGGATCCATACTTGGGCCTCTCTTTTTTATCATATTCACCAATAGCATAAACTCCGCCACTCAACATGCAACTATCATCCAATACGTAGACGATTTCTCACTTATCTGCTCAGCTCTTACTTCCCAAGAACATCAACAAAAAATACAGAAATTCTTCCTGGACATAGAAAAATACATCTCCAAGCATCAACACATCCCAAACCCAAATAAGACTAAGTTAATAATTTTCACAAACAAATCATCCAAGCTCAACCCTCTACCTCTCTCTATCTGCTCCAATGGAACAAACATTGACCCAACTAATTGGACCAAACTCCTAGGAGTTACAATAGATAACAGACTAAAATTTGATACACACATCTCCTTAACAATCAAAAAGGTCCATGCCAAACTAGGTACCCTCTACAGAGCCAAATCTTACCTCACTCACCAAGCCAGACTAGCAACTGCTAGAACCCACTTACTATCTACCCTCCTCTATTGTTCACATATTTTCACCAACCTACACAAGACTGACCTTAATAACCTAGAATCCTGCTACAACAAATAGCTAGGTTTGCAGGCCACCATCCCCACAAAACACATCATTGCTCTTCTCTCCAGCACCTCAGCTGGCTGAAACTTCCCAACCTGTTAACTCTAAACCAACTTACCCTTGCCCATAAAGTCTTATACAACCCCAACAACTGCCCTGCCCTCTCAAACCTGGTCCAACCCTACATTAACTGCAGGTCCCTTAGATCCTCTGACAAATTACTGCTAAAAGTTACCCAGTTGCACAACTATCATGGTGACTCCCTCTATGCCAGTAAAATAGCCAAAGTCTGGAACATTCTACCTCAGCACATCTAAAAGAAACACTAACGTCTCTTCTTTCAAAAAAAGCCTACGAGAATATCTCACCAGCAGCTAGCTCTGCCACTGTATTTCACCAGGATAACACCTTCCTATTGTCTTCTCAACTCTGTAATCTCCTTCCCCTCACCTCAAACTACTACAGCTGTCTTCGCCTTCTTGCTAGTAAAGTTCTGATTAGAATATCAGATAAGCTTGTGTGCACAACTAAATCTGTGATTTATGCTCCTAGAAATATCTGTCTTTGTATAGCATCCTTGATTATTGCACTGCTGTTCTGTGACTTATTAACTACCGTACTGTTGTCCTGACTGTATTAACTACTGCATTCTTAATAATTTGTTTTTGCATTTATTTGTTGTAATTGTTAATTTGTTTCGAGCTTTTCTCCCAGGGTCTCCGCTGAAAACGGGCTACTGGCCCATTTGGGCACTACCCAGTTAACAAATGTAAATAAATAAATAAAATAAAATAAAATAACCTAGCGCCAAGAGCATAAAGGAAATATGCAGTGGTGTTTTGCTTATGGGCTTCCAATATCCATACTCAAATTAGACTGCCCACAAGCCACTTACAGAGCTAAGTCATTGGCCAAGCATCCGATGCCTCACCTTTACTGTTTTCTTAGTGAACCACAAGCACCCAAGGCCTCAACCCAATATCCATATTCAGACTAGACTGCAAACAAGCCACTTACAAAGCTAAGCCAATGGCCAAGCAGCCAAGGCCTCACCTTTACTGTTTTCTCAGTGAACCACGTCTTCCAGGACCCCTTTATACAGGGTCGTTGCTATTCAGCCAAATGAAATGTTTTCAGACACATCCAATTCCCACTGAATGGTGGCAGAATTCTACAATTTCCATGGTTTTCTTCTTCACATGGCAGTCCTGCCACTTCTCGGATTAGTGACAGACACACTCAGTAACCTGGCTGCTCGTAATTAAGTGAAATCTTAACACACCAATTAATATTTCTTTCACTGGTAGTATGCCAAAGCAGTCTAATGGGAGAGGTGTGTCACACAGTTTATTAACCAACGGTGTAAATAATGCTGGCCCTCTTCTCAAAAAAAAAAAAACAAACAAACAGTGCTTTAATAAAGAAAATAGTGCAAACACAGTAAAATGCATGTAGGTTGGCACACCCACACAAAATAAAAGGTAATGAAAATATACAGAAAAATTTAAGCTCCACATTCTCTGGCTACATTGCAGTACAGAAATATTGTGCCTAAATGTCCTACGTTGCATAAATTAATAGCCATCATTCACAAATGAGTCCACCACAAACCGGTCAGCATCATAATTCTATATCATAGCGTAACATGGTTTTATGCACTGTTTTTCCCAAGCCCATATGTTTGTAACATGGCATCATCTTCCTATTGCTGGCCTGGAGGAAAACCAGTAGTTTAGACTGGTTTGATTAATTGCCATTGCAGTATTTCTCGGGAACAAATGCTTAATTATATCTGTCCTGCAGCAACCAGAATTGCCAGTACATAATCAAGTTTTAATACTTCCCTTGACTCCACCCTGATGTGGTTGCAGATATGCAAATCAGTAAGCCCATAAGCAAATATATTTCCAAATACACTTCAGCCTGGGCATCTAACACACTTCGGAAGTCATTCCCTGTTCTTTTATATTAAAAAAGACAGAAGTCAGATATTCCTTAGCCAAGATAGAGAGAGAAAAAAACACTGATTGCAGATGAATGAGATAAGAAAAAGGGAAAATGCTTTACATTTTTAACCGTTTCCTTTAGCCTGACATTATCTCTGGCATCACACCCTCATTACCTGTTATCTGTATTATCCACAGCCCTGTCTTTTCTTCCTTGGTATTACTAATACCTCACTTTTAATCCTTTCGTCATTACTAACATTTCTACCTTTCTTCTTTTCCCCATTTCTGCTTTCATCTAGTCTAAATATACAGCTGTTGTACAGTGTACTTAATATTTATTCAGTTTTCTGCCACTTTTAGGCACAATTTTACATCTCTACCTCATATGCGTATCATCTGCAGTCTTCTTGCCACAGTACCGATGCTCTAGACTCTCTCCCACTGGCCTTCCTCTTCCAGAGTTGTATGTCCCAGACTATGTAACAACAGGATATGCTTTCCTATGCAGCTGTATTAAAATTATCATGTTTAAAATGATGAGTACGAATACACTAATAGAAAATAAGATAAATCATAATACCATTTTTTGATGTGGTATACATGTTTTCTTTATAACAATTTTCATTCATTCCAGCATTGTATAAATTGTTCAGTTCTTGCCTTCCCTTAAACCTCACTCCTCCTCCTGAACATTATTCTGCATGTATTTTCCCCATAAATTCCTTTTATTTCTATGTAATATATTTCTTAATTTTTTCTAAAGATTACACTTTTAGTTCATTTATTTTCCATACAATATTCAGTATGTCAGTTACAGTAAATTTAGAGTTTGATTTCCATTTTCTAGTAATTGCTTTTTTGGCAGACACTAACATTAAACTTAGCAAAGCCTTGCTGTGTTAAGATCCTTTGTCCCAGTTCAAAGAATGATTTAATTCATTGCAACCATCTGTTACAGCAGCACTTCTGACAAAGTAGTCACATTTCTGACAAAGCACTCTGCAGGGAATTTTTTAAATTTACCAACTTGTTGCATTCGTAGAAAACATGTTCCGAATTAACTTTCTGTTTCCTATCACATCTTCAATATTTGCTATTTGCCTGATGAAAATGTCTCCAAAGTGTTCTTTGAGTATAAAAATATGCAACCACTTTCATGCATTTTAAACCTGCTATACTTTGTTTCAGTATTGAGAGCTATGCAGATGTCCTGCTTGTGTTCCTTTGTAAATTTCCTTTCTGTCTTTTCCCAATCTTTTCTAACATCCTCGGTTTGATTCTTATAGTTATCAGGCGATATTTATACACTCTACTACTCATCTCCTTTTTTAATAGCACTTCTGTTCTAGACTTAACTGAAAACTCGACCAGATCACTCTCCACTGTCCCTTTCTCTTCAGCTATATTCTGTTTTCAGTCACTGCTGGGGAAGGCAGTTTCAAACCTGTAGTCCAAACATCTGATTAGCCTCATTCCACTCTATTACCTTTCCCTCCCAAGTTATTTATTCACAGTATGTTGGTTCCTTTGCTAATTTCCTCCTGTGAATTCCAGCCCCTACTTGACTCTTTTTGTTTCCTTACTTGTAGTTATCCCTACTGGTAAAATCTTAATTTCCATGTTTACCTTGTTCGTAAAATACTTTGTTACTTTATTTACATATTATTTTACAGGTGGTATTCTTCTTAAGGACCTGCATTGAAAATTCTGTTCTCCCCTTATTTCTCAGTCTCACGCACTCCCATTTAATCAACATCCCTTTCAACTTGATTTATAACCTCCTGCTTGAAGTATGTACATGAGGCCTGACTACATAGCTCTGAAGTATCCTTTCAGATGAAGTAATCTTAAAATACCTTGTTCTATGTGGAGAATCTGCTTATCCCACCTAACTCTTCCCCATTCTCCCCTCCCAAATAAACTCCTTCAGCTCTTTATTAATCTTTCACAAGTTCTCCTTTGGTTGATAAAACTGTGCCTGACCTGAATAGAAACCCAAAGGGACTAAGCATTTTTGCTGCTTATATCTTAGTATCCATATCCATAATTAGGAACTTCCAACTTTTCAGTTTTATATTATCTTTTGTTTATTCTCTTCTCACATATCTTTAGCTGCCACAATAGAATCCTTTTTAATCCATTCTCCCAAATATGTTATCTTGCCATATCTCCATAATGTGGTTATTAAATGAAACAATGTGGGAGTACATAGTTTACTGCTATAGACTTTGTTTTATCTTCAATTATGTTATTTCCTGAAAAGAGTTGAAACTGCCTCAAATTGTTCCACAACACTGAAATGTTTTCCTGAATTTATCAATTATAAAGCAGTATCAGATGCAAATAAGGCTCTTTTCCTAATTACTGTATGAGCAATATCCTTGAATGTGCTAGCCTCTTATTTTCTTTGCTAATGGCTGTAAACATAAAGCAACTGGAGAAAGAGGAAATCCTTGCCTGGTTTCTCTGTTCTAACATAGGTTGTGAGAGAGGCACCCTCCCACCTTAATTCTTTTTTCCAACCCTTCTTATACCCTCCTCATTAATCCTATTATTCTATTGGTGAAAAGAAAATGCTGCCATTGCCCTACTCAGAAAATTCCATCTAACTGAATCAAATGCTTTCTCTTCATCAAGACCCACCAACAGTGGAGGTGATTCCATACACTGTGCTTCCCTCTGGATCATCATTATTCTATTAATGTTGCCATATGCATGCCTGTCCTCCACAAAACCACATTGATCCACATCTATCAACGCTGGTACCACCTTTGCCATTCTCTTAGCTAATATAGAAATAAACACTTTATAATCATAGCTTAAATTTGGAAGGCGATATATGAAGCTGGATCTAAAAGGTCATTACCCTCTGAGTAGTACAGCCACCACAGTTTTATAGGTTCAAGCAGTATATACTAGCCTAAGGGATCACCAGAGCTTTTATAAGCCTAGCCCTGCTGTCCAACTCAGTTGTGTCCCTACATATTATGGGCATTTGTTAGGAGAGGATATGTTAGGAAGTTTCCCTAGGTTACGTGAGGGGGATATGTTTGTTTGGGAATTACTGTCTGCCTGTGTCTTTCAGAGGCATGGGGGCTAGATTCGGGGCGAATTTCTGATTTTTCATTTATTGGTCAAGGTTATGCTTGAATAGGGTTAGAGATGGACTCTGCTTTACATGGACTCTGAGACACATACCTGTCTCACCGACATGTCTTAGGATGCCCTGTATGCCAGGCACAGATCTCCTGTCAGTAACCTGTAGGAGACAGGGTACAGAGATAGATAGGGTTTTAAGGCGATCTGTATTGGACAATGTGTATATACCTTGGATTCTCCTGGCAAGGAGCCTTTGTGGGTGTTCTTGCATTTGTCTGGCCAGGTAAATGGCAAAGTGGGCATTTATACTCAATGACGGGTCTGATAAGGACTGAATAAAGTGACACTATGGATTCCTAGGACGTTGATGTAATGCCCTTATATATTGGGTGACATAGAATGATTTCTTTAATATCTTGGCCACATGTTGGTCAAAGGCCAGATTACTGTCTACATATGATCACAGAGCCCTGACTACCGGGTCAACACTTAGGGGTATCTTAATGATCATAAGAGATTACTAGGCTGTCAACCGGGAGGTCATTTTAAGCATAGCCATTTCAACCCAATGTAATACCATAGAGGTACTAGTCAATGGCTAAGAGTGAATTTAGTGATGACTGCCCATGTCCAGGAAGGTTTTGGGCTCTGTCCCTGGTAAGAATTTACAATGCCTATCTACTCATCCAGGTTCCTCTTAAACAGTGTCATAGAGGTGCTCTGTTTCACATGAATTGTCAGCCTGTTCCAAAGATGTGGCAGTCACTGGGCGATAAATCTGTCCCTCCAGCATGTCCCAAGTCACAGGTCATATTTAAGTCCCTGGAATGACTAGCCCTAGATCTATTTGATTTACGGATATGCAGTAAGTTCATTAGGTTTGGGTCTTGGGTTGCTGTGTAGGCCAGGCATAAATTTCCCCTAGGAAGTCTATACGATACGAAGTATAGTGACAGGGATTTTAGTCAGTCCATGTAAGGCACATGCTGGAGGCCCTTGATCTTCTTTGTTAGAAACCTTTGAGATCTCTCTAATTGCTGTAGATGCTTAGAACGGTACATACCAAATGGGGCTTTATACTCAATTATGGGCCATATAAGTGCCGAGTATAGGGGGTTATAACTTCTTTTCCTCTCGAGGTGATGCCTTTACTAATCAAGTGAGCTACGTGGAAAGCTTTCCTTACAATGATAGACACTTGGTGGTTGAAGTTAAGGTCATGGTCAGCCTATGATCCCAGGTCCCTTACCATTATATGGGTACTTAGGGTACTGTTACTGATTTGATAGAGTGAAGGGACATTGTGCTGAAGGGAATGATGATGCATTTCTTTGCATTCAGGTTGAGACCATGACTAAGACACCAGTCGGTGGTCTGTGTGAGACCATCCTGGAGTATACTGACATCATTTGAGGATTCAGTGATTGCATCTAGTTTGCAGTCGTCTACAAACGTGGTCAGCCACAACCCTTTAGTTTTGACCTGAACTTCTATACCAAACAGTAGGGGGACAAGCAATTACCCTGTGGCACCCCGCTGGTAACAGGTCTCCTAGTTGATGTGGAGTCACTCACTTTGATAGTTTGTCCAGTTTGTGAGCCATTTGGCAACCCATCTTACAATGAAGGGCTTTACATTCAGTTTGCTAAGTTTATCGGTAATGCCTGAATGTGGGATTGTGTCGAAAGCCTTTGCCAAGTCGAGATATGCTTTGTGGACAGTTTTCCCTCATCAATGGTCTTGGTCACACTTATAAAGAAATCCACCAGATTTAACAGGCAGGATCTGCCTTTCACAAACTGAATTATGTAGGATCCAGGGTTTGGAGGTCACCTACGTCTTTATTTATGAGGTCCATAATGATATATTCCATGGCCTTACAGATGAGGCTGGTCAGGATTATGGGTCTGTAATTCCCTGACTCTTTTGGTAGGTCACCTTTGTGGAGGGGAATAACTGTAGCTGTTCTCTATTCTGCAAGAACAAAGCCTGTGGTTAGGCTGTGATTGAAAAGGTACTTAGTGGTGATGCTAGTTCATGTTTTAGCCTGTTTAGAGGACAGCCTGGGATGTCATCTGGTCCCAAAGAGGCCATGTTCTTTACCTTGGACAAGGCTTTGAGGACATGCTCTTCAGATATGTAAGGTGGAGGGGGAGTTTTGGGAGGGTTTGTTGTAAGTTAGGAGAGGCTAAGGGAGTGAAATTTTCACCACACCTATCCACTAGCAGGTTGCTATAACTGTTGGGTCAGTGTGTGTGATACCGTTGCTCACCAGTTCTGCACATGCTTGGGTCCTACCCTTTAGGTTAGGTTACAGAGCTGTAAAAGGCCTTATGGTTATCCTTAGCAGTACTTGCTAGGTTTCTCTCAAAGGAGCTCTTGGAGGATTTGACAAGTTGCCTTATTTGCTTTTTAAGGCTGAGGAGGGTGCTTTTCCATTGTTGGGTCCATGTCTCTGTTTTCTTGGACAGCAACTTTTTGCATTTACTGTAGAGTTTGTTGATGCTGGACGTCCACCATGGCAGCTCCATGTAAAATCAAGCTGCCGTGGTGGACGTCCAGCATCAACTTTTTGCATTTACTGTAGAGTTTGTTGATGCTGGATGTCCACCATGGCAGCTTGATTTTACATGGAGCTGTGGCTTTGATTCTGTCTGGTACAGTCAGGTTTATACACTTACGCAAGTGATTGTACAGGGCTTTAGTGTAAGCTTCGGCGTAGTTACCACTTTCATCTTGGAGTGGGGCATGGAATGCATTTATGCCTTCACGTAGGAGGTATAGTTTGCCTTGGTGAAGTTTTTTAGTCAAATTTCATCCTTTGTGAGTTCTGGTGTTAGTGTCAGTTCGAAGGTGACTGATTTGTGGTCAGTTTTAACTAATGAGGGTCCAACAGTTGCAGCAGTGCACCTGTTTGACATGTTGGTGAAGACCAGCTTTAGAATGTTTGTTCCTCTTGTCAGGGTATGGACAATTTGCTCCTGGGCATTAGAATTCACAAAGTCAAGGAACTTTTGGGCTAGCAAGTTTGGGCTAGAGTAGGTTTCCCAGTTGATGGTGGGATAATTAAAATCCCTTGTAACCAGTATATTTGGTAATATTTGGATTGTCTTCAGTTTGGTTAAGTAGGCTTTGTGGGGGTCGTGACCCGTGGAGGGGGATCTATAACTGGCTAGGACTTGAATGGGGGTCTTACCTACCTAACCTGGAGCTGGAGTAATTCCATGGAGTTATCCAGTCTAACTAGATGTGAGGTGACTTTATCGCTAATATAGATTGAAACACCACTTGCTTTGGTTTTAATATGTTAATTTTGCTGTCTAAAGTTGTGGAAGGCATTGTTGCCTTGCACAGCTGGGGTACTCTCTGAGGCCTTAAACCAAATTTCTCTGACTCAAAAGACATATACATCTTCTAGTGATAGAAGTGCTTCCAGGGAGTGCAGTTTTTGATTTAAGCTCCTAGCATTTAGCAGCATGACCCTTATTTTGTTCTGATTGGTTAATTTAATGTTGGTAATGTTGTTTTCGAGACCTTGCCTAAAAAAAGGCAGTATGGAGGAGGCAAGAGCCTTTGCCAGCAGCTGAAAGCCTAGGGTGCCAGGTGCAAACCTGTCTGTAGCAAAACAGCGATGTTTGTTATACCATGGCTTCCTAGGCAGACAAGAACTGGATCCCCTTGGAATGACACCAGAAACTAAGCCAATTATTGAAATCAATCATTTTTTTGTTTATACTGTGGCATTGTTCTAGGTGAGGGTAGTATGCTGCTCAAGGCTAGGGACATACCTGCCTGGGACACAGACTCAAAGGGCTGTCTCTCTTCATATAGTCCAGTGAGGTATGTCTCAGGTCATTCACACCAACATGAACTATGACTGAGTTATAAAGGTACTTGTTGCTGAGTGATGTGAGTTTATGCATGATTTGGTGAATCCTGGCATCAGACAGGCAGCTGACTGTGACTTTCTCCTTGTCCAACCTGGTGAATGGGACATCTGTGTGTCTCACTATTGAGTCTCTAATGACAAAAAAACTTGTTTTTTGAATGTTATGCCTTACGGGCCTGGTGGGTGAGACACTGGTGTTGCTATGTGTCTGGGTGCTGTGAAGATTGTGTTAACTGTAGCAGACGAGTTTTAGAGGTTTGTGGTGTTTCAGTAATTTTTTTGAGAGAACCTCTATGTATGTGGATTTATGTGTTTGATGTGTTCTGTGTGTATGAGTAGTGTACTATGTGAATATGTAGTGGTGGGTGAGTTGACAACCTTCTCCGTGTTACTGTTTTGAGTGAGAGAGAGCATGGATTCTAGATTCTTGGTGTAAATACATCTCTCACACTCTGTACTACACTGTGTTATTAGTAGAGGATTGCCTATATACATGAGACAAATGTTACACTGCCTTAAGAGACCCAAGTCAACAAGGTTGGCAGGAGAAACAAGGGTAGTCCAACTGTCCATAATGCTAGGTTGAAGACTGTTACCACTAGAGGGTGGCTTTTCAGGAACGATCACGGAGGAGCTCTGTGAATTGATATTTCTGACTGGGTTTTAAGGAAAAATTTGTTGAATTTAACTGTCTGGCTTTGCTGCACAGTTGTGCAGTAGTGCGCGGTGCTGTGCAATGTGCAAATAAGCAGAAACCTGCTCAGATGTGGGGCCTAAATACCAGAAGCTAAAACTTGAAAAAAATTCCCAAAATTCAAAAGGACCAATGAGGATGTTTATTCAAGTCTTAGACCGGCCTCCCTTTACCATTCAGGTGCCAGTCAAACACAGTTCTCTCACAAAAGTGCAGTCCCTTTTCATTCCATGGTGGCCTGGAAAATGTGCTCAGAACAAATAACTACAAACAGTTCCAGAAGCAGCATGCCTGGATCTGGACTATGCTGCAGCCACTGGCTATCCTAGTTTCAGCAGGAAACACTAGAGAATATTTAACACAGCAGAAAAATAGCAGTGAGACACTGAAATAATGTTTAAAACAGCAGAAAATCTGCCAGGAAGCTCTAATGAATTATTTTAACAGTTAACAGATCAGTTAATTAAGTACTGATTGGTGGGAAAACCAGAACAAGCAGAACAGATCGCTTTAAAACAGTGAAAAAATAGTGGAAACAACAGAAAGCTTTCTAAACAGTGAAAACAGCAATAAAATTCAATTTTACAGAGACAGTGTAGCAGGCAATCACAGTATAACAGTGTAGTTTAGTACACAGTAAATAAATACAGTATAAAAGTAGGTGGCGGGCAATAAAAATGTGCAGTAACTAGTATAAATAAGAAAAAAAAAACAGGCAACTTATTTTTGGTTTCACTAATCCGGAACCTTCTTAAAAACTGATCTGATGTTGTCTTTTTCGTCCATTCCTCAAATGATGGGTCTTGGATCCGTCCTCGGATCCGTCAGCCACTTCTAAAGACTTGGATCCATAGCTCAAGTTTCTTCCCTTACCCACAAACCTCCTCACTAATAGAATTACTGCGCATCTCATTTGCTGCTTCAGAGAAGGGGCATTGTCTCCTTAGCTTGGGTGTTTTGCAATGTTGAATAAGTGATTTTTACATTATTCATCAGTCATGAGGGATTTGGGCACCCAGGTTGATAACAACCTGACTTTTGACCACCATGTTGCTTCCGTTATATGGAAAGATTTCTACATGGCTCATCTCATAAGTAAGGGTATCTCTTCCAGGGACAAGGAGGTCATACTATATCTCAAGTCATCTGGTATCTTAGCTCAGAGTTGTGGCTGGTAGCCCACCTCAGAATAATAATAATTAGCCTGAGTGGCAGTTTTCCCAAAAGGCACTATAATGCATTTCTTGGCATTGAGTTTTAATCAGTGATTTTGGCACTAGTCATTTGCCTGTGGTAGACCCCATTGTAAATTTTTTGTGTCATGGGGGAGGGCAATCTATGATTGCTCCCAGTTTGCACTCATCTGTGAACTTGGTCAGCCAGAGGCCCTTGAAATTAGCCTTTACCTCCAAGAAGTAGATGCCAAATAGGAGCAGCTTCAGCACAGAGCCTTGAGGTTCGCCACTGGTGACTAGTCTCCTAGTGGAGGTGGTTTCACTAATCCTTACTTCCTGGGTCATCTCTGTTAGCCAGTTGGCAATCCAACAGGCTATGTAGGGGTTTATCCCCCAATTCAGTGAGTTTGTCAACTATACCTGAGTGGGCTGTTGTATCAAATGTCTTAGCAAGTTCCAAGTAGATGAGTAGTTTTCCACCTCATCAATTGCCTTGGTGACCTTCTCAAAGAAGTCCACCAGGTTTGGTAGGTATAACCTTCTGTTGACAAAGCCAAACTGGATTGGGTCCATTGTCTGAAGGTTGCCTAAGGCTGTTGATCATTTCCATGATATTTTGTTCCATGGCTTTGCATGTTAAACTAGTCAGACTAATAGGTCTGTAGTTTCTGGGGCCATTAATGGTCCACACTTGTGAAGTGGGATAACCTTTTGCAGTCTTCCATTCTCATGATACAAAACATGTTTTGAGGCTATAGTTGGAAAGTGACTCAAGTGGTCCTGATAGGTCATGTTTCAAGCTGTTTAGGAAGCATGGTCAAATATGTCAGGGCCCACTGAAGTTGTATTTTTGGCCTTAGTGAGTGATGACAGGACCTACTTCCCGTTAATAGTTGGGGGGGGGGGGGTCTGCTAATATGTATTTAATGGGGTGGGGCAGGAGGAGTGGGGTTGAAGTTTGAGCTGAATTGTCAGCTAGCAAATTTGCTGTGTCACTCAGCATGGTGAAGATGGCATCTCTGACTGCCAGTTTGGCAAACTGATGTTTTTGCCTTTAAGGTTTTGGAGATAGTTGGAGGCCTTGTGGTTGCCTTTAGCCTATGAGGCTGTCTTGACCTCGTAACTGGGCTTGTTAGACTTGTCCAATTGTCACCCTCCTCACATGATTACAAATACACCAAAATCACAATTTATCAGGATAAAACTTTTTTTTTTTTTTTTTTTAGCCAAATGATTAAAATAGTTGTTTATCAGACTTGGTGGTGGGGATTTAAAAATGGAGGCCAGTGGACTTCAGATATGATGAGGGTGAATGAATTAGCTGATTCAGAAGATGGAAAAAAATTGAGGTAATACATAAAACATCCGTCTAACAATATGGGTTTTATCACAGCATTTGGTAGTAACAGTTGTCAAGTTAACACCTTTAACAGATGTTATTTGGATTGCCTACAGGCAGATAAAAACATATCTGACATTTTATCCCTTTGTCACTTCACATACAAAAAAGTGTAAAACATTAATGGATTTTTTTAAAGAAAAGTAACTTAAAAGATGGTACTGTATAGCTAAATGTTGCCCATGTGGCTATTGTTCATGTTGTAAATATGTTAGCAAAACAACTAATTTCAGTCAGTACTTCTAATTTATTTGATATAAAATCAGTGCACAGCTCACTTCAGACAGTTTAATACTATTTGATACAAGATCAGTTAACAGCTCATTTCAGCCAAAACTAATAAATTATTCACTATAAGATCATCTATTAGATGTACCAGTGACTGAATAATTTACCTAGCAACGTGCACGTTTAGCCTTTTTTGTAGGTAAAATAAATCTATACTTTTTAAGATCTGAATGCCTGAACATCTTAGTAGTATCAGATATTATAAATAAAGTAATTCCCTATATAAATCTACAGTAAAACATCATAGTCCTTAATTTTTAGTATGGACAACAATTTTATTTTCAGGAGCCAGTAAAAGGGGTTGGCAAAAAACTAACCAAAAAGAAAAAAAAAGATGGTTTATAGTGCTAGGAGAATTATTTCTCACAGGATTAAATTAACCTTTATTAGCATAAGTAATAATTTAGTTACTAATATTACATTGGCATATTGTTTATTTTATGATATGGTTACATTTAATCAGAAATGTATCTCACTTGTCCCCAGTTGAGCTAATATTCTGTATATTTTTTTAGTTATTTGAAAAGTTTATTACCCTTTTAGCCACTAGATGGCATAAGGCACCATAACATGGAGTTTGCAATTCATTACTGATTTTTATTCCTTGTGACTAGTAATAGATTTCTGTTTTAAAACTTACTGCATCCATCCACTTGTTGCTTTGAATTAGTATGTTAGAATATGTATGCAGCAGTTATGGTGTTCTCTAATTTAACAGAACTAGTACTTTAATATTTATTGCTTTGTAATAGTTTATGCTAACAGTTGAATGTAACTTAAAATTGCTGTTCCTTATTAACTGCCTCTCTGTAATTATTTTCTGTTAGCTTTGAAATTATTGACTCATTGAAATGTTGATGTCAAATTTCAGTGTTCCTGTATAAGGGACTTATTGCACAATTCTATTGTTTGATACTGATGAAAATGTGTGTTAAACATTGAAAACAGTTTACGTTTTGTTTTAAGATATGACCATCACCTCTGAGTTAAAAAAGAGTTTTTATATCTACTTCAGTAATGGTGTCCTTATTATTTACCTGCTCACCTATCTGACACATTGCAACACCGCAACAGAAGTGTGAGGGTCAGCTGGCAACATATGAATCAATGTGAGGCCACAGTGGCAGTCAGGTAGGTATGACTGACCATATGTTCTAGTCATGCATACAGCCTCCCAGGTAGCAGCCATCATGATGTAATAGCTGCTGTGGGGTGGGGTTAGGACAGATACAGAGGGAGTCTGCATGATGCCAGACTGGCCAGCTCACATGCACCCAACTTGTGGCTCTGCAGAAAATGAATAGGCTACTTAGGTCCTCATCCTGGCCAATGAGTGGGTCCCAAACCTCTCATCCTGACGATTGAATGAATGGGTCCTAACCCTCTCATCCTGATGAATGAATGAATGGGTTCTAACCCTCTCATCCTGATAAATGAATGAATGGGTCCTAACCCCCTCATCCTGATGAATGAATGAATGGGTCCTAACCCCCTCTTCCTGCTGAATGAATGTATAGGTCCTAACCCCCTCATCCTGATGAATGAATGAATGAATGGGTCCTAAACCCCTCACCTGATGTATTAATGAGTATGGCCTAACCCCCTAATCCTGGCCATGAATGAATGGGTCCTAACCTCATCATCCTGATAAATGAATGGGTACTAACCCCCTCATCCTGGCCATTTAATGAATGTGTCCTAACCCTCTCTTCCTGACCATGAATGAATGGGTCCTTACCCCCTCATCCTGGCCAGTGAATTAATGGGTCCTACCCCCTCATGCTGGCCATAAATAAATGGGTCCTAACCTCCACATCTTGACCATGAATGAATGGGTCCTAAACCCTCATCTTGACAATGAATAAATGGGCCTTAATTCCCTCATCCTCACCATGAATGAGTGGGCCTAGCTTGTTCTCACCTAGGATGAACAAACAGGTCAGTAGAGTTCAAGAAGTGAAGACACTTGGTGGATCATCTGGACTGAAAAAAGTAGTGTTCTGTTCTTGTGTAGTATTGATAGGCTATTATGTTCAGGATAAAACAACATTACCTTGGTTCAGTTTGCATTTAGTTTGAACTTGGAGGTACTTAAGTCAGACTGAACCTTCTTAAAAACTGATCTGATCTTTTTCGTCCATTCCTCAAATGATGGGTCTTGGATCCGACCTCGGATCCAACTTCAGCCACTTCTAAAGACTTGAATCCATAGCTCAAGCTTCTTCCCTTACCCATAATCCTCTTAACTAATAGAATTACTGCGGATCTCATTTGCTGCTTCAGAGAAGGGGCATTGTCTCCTTAGTCTGGGTGTTTTTCAATCTTGAATAAGTGATTTTTATATTATTCATAATTATTCATTATTGAGTACAACACCCCATTCGGCATGTACCTCACAAATGACATGCAGCAGTTAGACCACAGAGGTTCCTCACCAGCAGAGTTCAGGGCCTCTACCATACACAGATAGGCTAAAAGCCCTATCCCTCTACTCAGTTTCATGCAGACAGCTCAGAGGGTGACCTCTGTCTGGCATACAAGGTGATCGTGGACCCCACCTTGATGGGACTACTGCATATCCACAAGTCAAGCTCCACTCGAGTAACCCGCAAGTGCAGCCTCAACCTCGTCTGTGACATCAATAAGACTTGGTGAGACAGATTTGTGTCCCAGAGACTCCCCCATCTGTGGAACAGATGCCTGTTCACATCAAGCAGAGTACCTCTTCACCCCTTTTTAAGCACAACCTGGACAACTGGATGGGAAACAGAAAATACATCCCTGAGATTCCACTTGTGACCCTGCTAGATATGGGTATTGGGTTCTGACTTATCTAAACATGGGCTAATCTCTTGGCTTGGCTTACAAGGGCCTCAGGGCCAGTAGCCTAGTAACTTCCTATCATCCTATGAACATCAAACTTACAGGCACAGAGCTTCCTGGATTTTGTACACAGTAACACCGTGGACCAGATTGTCAATACACCAACCAAAGGTGCAACCATACCAGATCTGTTCCTCACTAATATGGGAGAGTGCTTCACACCCCCTAGTGTAATGTCTTCTGTGGTAAGGTCAGACAATAAAATGGTGGTCTTTGAAGTAAAAATAAAACCTGAAACCCCAGCTAACCCTGGAATATTCAGGAACTACTCTAAGGCTAACTTTCTACTATTAAGTGATAACCTGGTAAATTTTCAAGCCACAGAGAGCACTATGCAGAACTGCTCACAGAACCCCTATATAAGCATATTAATAGCTGCACAGAGGCAGCTGTGCCCAGCAGGATGAAGTACAGAACCAACTCAAAAAACAAGGCACCTTGGTGGAATCATAACATTAGTAGGCCGTATAACAGAAGGAATAAAATCACAGTAAAAAATTAAGAGGTGAGGCACCCGTCAGGATAAAAGCACTCTTATCAAACTAAACAATTAACTCAAGAGAACAAATAAAGTATACCAATACCAAATTTGAGGTAAATTTGGCCTCTGAGGCCAAGGGCAACCACAAGGCATTCTTTAGCTATGTTCACAACCTCAAAGGCAAAGGTTGTGTGCAGAGCTCATTGTTAATGGAGTCACCTATACTGAGCGAGAAGATATAGCAAATCTACTGGCCTGCAAATTCAGCCCCAACTTTACCCCTCTCTCCTCCTTAAACCTTCCTTAGGAAATACCATCAAATATAACTCTCCCTGCTATCACTAGGGAACAGGTCATTAATGCTCTCTCTAAGGCCAAGACCACTGCATCAGTGGGCCCAAATAATATCACTAGATGCCTTCTAAATAGCATGAAATATGGCCTATCAGGCCCTCTGGGATTGCTGTTTAACTGTAGCCTGCAAATAGGCGTTGTGCTTCATGAGTGGAGAACAGCAACAGTCATCCCCCTGCACAAAGGTGGGCCATCTACAGATCCTGGAAACTACATACCGGTAAGTGTCACTAGTCTCATATACAAAGCCATGGAAATAATTATCATGGAAATGTTCACTGATAACTTAGGAAACCTCCAGACACAGGACCCAACCCACTTTGGTTTCATCAAGGGCAGGTCATAACTTCTCAGCCTGATGGACTTCTTTCAGAAGGTCACTAAAGCAATGGATGAGGAAAAAAATGGTTCTTACTGCCTACCTTGATCTGGCCAAGGCATTTGACACAATACCCCACTTAGGCATTGTTGACAAACTCAATAGGTTAGGTACAAACCTTTATGTCACCCAGTGAATAGCCAGCTGGCTCACAGACAGGACCCAGGTAGTTTGAATTCAGGAGTCCACCTCTACAAAAAGACACTCAAGTGGAGTCCCTCAGGGCTCTGTTCTGAGACTGCTCCTTTTTGGCATATACTTCTTTGAAATCAAAGCCAATGTCATTGGACACTGGCTAACTAAATTTGCAGATTGTAAATCAGTTGTCATTGAATCCCCCACCAAACACATGTTCTCCAGGAAGGGCTGACACAGACAAACAACTGGTGTTAGAGCCATGGACTAAAATTAAAATGCCAAGAAATGCATAATAGTATCCTATGGAAGTCATCCACCCCTGATAACTATCATATTGACAACACACCCCTAAGTTGGCCCAGTAGTTGGGGACTTGGGGGCACACATAGACAGTGATCTAGCCTTTGATCATCATGTGTCTACAGAAGTGAGGTAATCATTCTACACTGTTAAACTTATAAACAAGGATATGGCATCTAAGTCCAAGTAAGTCATTGTTCCACTGTATTCAGCATTCATCAAACCTGTCATTGAGTACAATGCCTCCTTTGGTATATACCTAACCAGGCATATCCAACAGTTGGAACATCCACAGATGTCCCTCACTAAAAGAATACAGGACGTACGTAACATATCCTATGCAGACTGCCTCAAGGCTTTATTCCTGTATTCTGTTGAGGGGAGATCTATGCCTGGCATATAAAGCATTATCAAACCCCACTCTAATGAAACTCCTGCATATCCACAAAAAAGAAAGAAAGAAAAACAGCACCGGAATTACCCATTCTAAAGACTTAAACCTTGCCTGTGATATAAATAGGTCCTGCTGGAGAGACAAGTATGTATCCCAAAGACTACCCCTTTTCTGGAACAGGCTCCCCATCTATGTGAAACTGAGTTCCTCCCTAACCCAATTCAGGTGTAACTTGGACAGCTGGATGGGTTACAGGTAATTCATCCCTGGTTTGCCACCAATGTCTCTAATGGAGACAGGCAGCCTGTAAATGGTTCACCTCCCAAGCCCCTCCTTACACTTATCAAGGGTACCAGAACTTGTCAGAGATTTGGGATGCATGGCTAGGCTTAAAGGGCCCTTGTAGTCATTGGCCTAGTAAACACCTATAAATCTACCTACTTCTATAACTTTATATATCTTTCCTTTTTCTAGTTCTTCCTCCTCTAACTTTTATATATATGTATATATATATATATATATATATATATATATATATATATATATATATATATATATATATATATATATATATATATATATATATATGTGTGTGTGTGTATGCGTGTGTGTGTAAATATATATATGTATACATATACTTACATGCATGTATATACATATATAAAAGTTGCTTATTTTTCTGTCTCCTTGTTTGACACAGGCCTTCTACACTTAAACTTTCCCTCCAACTGCTATCTGTGTTCAGGTACTCTATTTTTCACCATATTTAATAATTCTTCCTTTTTACCATCGGTGGTAATCTTTTGTCTGTTCTTTCCTTGTTCACATATTTTAGGTAGAGATAATGTTGGATAAGCTGAACGGTTTTAAAAAATGCACTTCCTACGGCACAAAATATCAAACTTCAGTGCCCACCAGGGGTGTGTATACTGCTTGGGCTCTACATATCTCGATATTGTCTGAGATATTTGCAGGTTTCAGCCACCGTGCCCTGGTTGAATGTCACAGTAATTTGGTTTTGAAGGGTCTTTTACCTTCAAACTCATACTTCTGCTTCTGTGACTGCTGTTGCTCCCCTTCAAAGAAGCCTCCTGCGAAGTTCGAAGGGGATTCATCAGTCAAGTGTAAAGAGGGAAGGAAATGATCCTTTGATCGTTCTTCCTCTGCTGTTTCAGGTTCATCTTCACCGAAAAAATTTCCAAACTGTCAGATATACTGTATCAGGTCTATCTGATTCGACAACATCTCAGTGCAAGTCGCTGATTCACTACTCCTCCTCCTTTACCACAGAGCTCATTACATCTTGGATCCATTCACCCTTCCTCCAGGAGACTCTGAGAATTTCCAGACCACCTTCCACCTTATTGTCTCTCAGGTCAGCTAGGAGCCTAACTGAAGATGATGTGGACAGGATGATGAAGTTTGTCTGAGCCCATCTTCAGTTGGGTGTTATACTGTCTCCATCTGCCATTGGACCAGTGAGCCTGCCGTAGGCCCCAACCTAATTGCTGACTCCTAATCCAACTTTTGATTTTGGAGTCATTGGACCCGAGAATCCTGAGTCTGTCTATGTCAGATCCAAAGGCTTGACCTTCAACTCTGATGTTTCTGATCCAGTCAAAGCTGGAGGGATCTCTTGAGCCAAAGTAACGGTGCTAATTCCAGAGTTTTGGGATGACTCTGTTCTCTAAGCCACCTCTTCCTGTCAGAGCCTCTGCACTGGACAACTCTGCTCCAACTTCTGCCTCAAGATAGTGTCATGGTGATGCTCTGATCTGACCTAGGCAGGTGCGTTCGGCCCCTCCAAGGGCACTTCTTTCTTCTCCTGTGTCTTTGGTTTCTGCGAGGGTGGCTCTTGCTCCTCCCATATCTTTGGCCCCTGCTGGGGCAGCTCTTGCTTCTCCTATGTCTTTGGTTTCTGTGTGGGTGGCTCTTGCTTCTCCTATGTCTTTGGTTTCTTCGAGGGCTGCTCTTGCTCCTCCCATATCTTTGGCCCCTGCTGGGGCAGCTCTTGCTTCTCTTATGTCTTCAGCCTTTGAGGTAGTAGAGAGAGCTTTCTCCACCTCTCAGGATAAGACATACTTGCCCCCTCAGGTCAGCCCCTTTCATAACTGTCTGTTTTGGTCTCAGAGGCTATATATCCTGTCAAATCAGGGCAGCTGGCCCATGCAACTCATGAGACTGTCCTCATTCAGGACTTAGCTCACATTTTCAAGTCCTGTCCTGAACACCCCACTAGAGAACCCCCTTGGAGAAGCATATGTGCCCTGTCTGGATCCATGTCTGTGGAGGACAAGACCGTTTCTGTGCAACCAGCCACCCTACATTCCCTATTGAATGTCTGTAAGAGGCTCATTTCACATGCCTGAGAAGGTGTTTCAAGAGCTGCGAATTCAGGTATAACCATGAGACGACACACCTGATTGCGCCTCTGTGACTTTGTGGAGCCTTCAAGTTATCGTTCATCAATACTTCTTTTGACAGCTCTACCTTATTTAGTCCCAAGATTAAAAAACACTATCTATGAGTGAACAAGGTGGGAAGACCCTTATCTGCTGTAGGTATCCATTTTTGTATACTTAAATTACCCTTTTCTCAGAATTAGAGAGGTGGCAGGAAAATGTGGTTCTGGAAGTCAAAAGGCTTTTCCTAGGATTTCTGTGGACACAGATCCCCCCATGGCGGGGGGGGGGGACTCTAACAAATGACAAAGCCCTCATGGCAGAGGAGGCTCACCAAATCAGGGATTCAGTGGTCCCTTCTCTGATAAACCCTACCAGCACACCTGAAAGATTGCCTTACTGGTGCACTCTGGAGGCAGTTAAGAGTCACTTATCCCTGCATCCAAAAACCCTGACAGCCATTACCAAAGACTTTTTGGTGCAGAGGATTACTTTCACAGGTTATTACATACCCTTTTCCTAGAGCCCTCCAATCGTTTTAAAAAACTTCCAGTCATTCCACCCAGTCAGAGAAAAGCAGCAGCCATAGAAATAAAAAAAAAGCTGGAAAAAGTCATCCAGATGGTCCCTCCAGACCAACAAAGATTCAGAACTTATTCAGGATTCATTTGGTGCCAAAGAAAACCCAGGACCTGAGACTCATCCCAGATCTCTGCATATTAAATGAATATGGCAAATGTTCCTAGTACTGAATGGTCATGGTTCAGTATATTCTGTCTGCCACTTCTGGGCAAGGACAATTGGATGTGCTGGATAGATCTCCAGGATGCATACTATCACATAAAAATAGTCAGGAGGTCAAGGAGATTTCTTCATTTCTGGCTCAGGGCCAGTCATTACCAATTCAGAAGTCTGCCCTTTGATCTCACCACAGCCCCCATGGTGATTCATAGGTTCATAGGTAGGTACTAGGCTATCAGCCCTAGGGCCTATACAAGCCTAGCCAAAAGGTACCCTGGCTTTCGCCACCCAAGAAAATTATTTTCCTGTGCCCCTGTCGAGCAGAGCCACAGAGGTGATCCCCAGGGAGAATTTCCTATTTCCCATCCAGTCGTCAAGATTTTTCTTGAAGAGTGCTAATGTGAGGAGCTTTGTTTGATATAAATAGGTAGTTTGTTCCAGAGTATGGGAAGTCTCTGGGACAGGAATCCATCCCTCCAGCATGTTCTGCTTATTGTGGGGACAAGGTTTAGATTCCTAGAGCATGTAGCTCGGAGGGATTGGGATTTCTTTAAGTGGAGCATGTCCAACAGCTCTGGGTTTGACATAGCTTTGTATGTTAGGCAGAGATCGCCTCTGAATAGGTGATATGTGACAGAGTAAAGCTGGAGTTTTTTGAGACGGTCTGCATAGGGCATTTGTTTGAGGGTGGTAATCCTCTTTGTGAGGTATTTCTGCGGCCTTTCCAGTTGTAGATGTCTTGTGAGGTACATACCAAAAGGGGCGTTATACTCTATAAGGGGGCTAATGAGTGACGAGTAGAGGGGAACAGTTACCTCTTTTTTCCTGGATGACAAACCTTTTGTGATGAGGCGTGCCACATAGAAGGATTTCCTGACTACTGTGGCAATGTGATTATCAAAGGAGAGACTACTGTCCACGTGTGTCTCAAGGTCTCATCACACTTTCAGTGTTAAGTGGACTACCACCTATGTGGTAGCTCATGGGTACAGAGTTTTTACCAAAGGGGATGACAGTGCACTTTTTTGGCATTGAGCTTTAGGCCACGGCTTTGACACCAAACATCTGTCTCAGTGAGGCCCTTTTGTAGGATGTCCATATCGTTAGGAGTTTCAATTATGGCTCCTAGTTTGCAGTCATCTGCAAACTTCATTAGCCAAAGACCTTCTGTGTTAGCCTGTACTTCAGAAAAGTAGATACCAAACTGGAGAGGACCTAGGACTGAACTCTGTGGTACTCCACTTGTCACTGGTCTGAAGTCGGATTTGGAGTCTGCTCCTTTCACAGTGTGGGTTCTGTCAGTGAGCCGGTTAGCAACCCATCTTGTGACATAGGGATTTTTTACCCAGTTTAGTGAGTTTATCTATAATTCCAGAGTGGGGGATGGTGTCAAGAACCTTGGCGAGATCTAGATAGGCTGTGTGAACCACCTTACCTTCGTCTACAGCTTTGGTGACTGCTTCAAAGAAGTCAGCCAGGTTTAGAAGACATGATCTGCCTTTTACAAACCTGAACTGGGTTGGGTCCAAAGTTTGGAGATTACCAATGTCTTTGTTCATAAGTTCCATGATGATACATTCCATGGCTTTGCAGACCAGGCTCATTAGGCTAATGGGGCAGTAGTTCCCGTGGTCCGTGGTGGCTCCCCCCTTTGTGGAGTTGGATAACCGTCGCTGTGCGCCATTCAGTGGGCACAAAGTCTGAGGTGAGGCTATGATTGAACATGGTGCTTAGGTGGGGTGCTAGTTCATTCTGTAGTTCATGTAGAACACAGCCTGGGATGTTGTCAGGTCCCATGGATGCTGTGTTCTTGGCTTTGGAGAGCCTGTTTTTTACCTGTGCAGCCGTGATTACAGGAACTTTGCATTCTTCCGGTGTAGTGATGGGCCCTTTAGGGTGTGAGGGGGGATAAAGTTAGCACTGAACCTATCTGCCAGGATGTTGGCAATATCAGTTGGTTCTGTATATTTAGTGCCATTGTGCTGTAACTCAGAGCAGATCTGAGTGTTGCCATTGAGATTTTTGACATAGCTATAGAATGCTTTGTGGTTGTCTTTAGAATCAGTGGCAATTTTGTTTTCATAACTAACTTTGGAGGATTTTATGAGGCATCTCAGCTTCTTACTGAGGCTGACCAGGGAGTTCTTTCAGTCATGGGATTTTACTCTTTTTTGCAACAGTCTCTTTCTTCTGTTGTAGAGTTTGTTTATGGCAGGGGAGCACAAGATTGGCTTCCTTTTTTTGGAGGATACCATATTGTTTTTGTTAGGGATAGCACAATCCATGCACTTGTGTAAGTGCTTATAAAATGCATTTGTGTAGGATTCAGCAGTCGTACCTCTATTGCCCATCTGCATAGGTGTCATGAAATTTGCCACTTATGTGTTAAGAAGCTTGAAGTTGGCTTTGGAGAAATTTTTTACGGTGGTTTCCCTAATGGGGGGTGGGGGCGGGATGTGGATGTCTAGGCTGATTAGCTTGCGGTCGGATCTGACCAATGAGGAATTGACCTCTGGTGTGGAACACCGGTCACCCATGTTGGTAATGACCAAGTCTAGGATATTTCTACCCCTGGTGGGGGTGTGGATAAGTTGATCCAAGGTGTTAGAATTTATGAATTCCAGAAAATGTTGAGCAAAAGAGTTGGTACATGAGTAGTTTTCCGAGTTAATGGTGGGGTAGTTGAAATTGCCCATTATTAAGGTGTTGGGTTGTACCCTAATATTTTCCAGTGTATCAAGAAATGAGGAGTGGGAATCCTGGGGCATGGTGGGGGATCTGTAGCAAATTACAGTTTGGATTGCAGTCTTGCCCAGAGTTAGTTGCACTTGGATAATCTTGGATGCATTATGTTGAGCAACTAGCCTGGAGGTGTGGATATCCTTAATGAATATGGACACGCCTCCACTTTTAGTGTTTCGGTCCAGGTTAGGTGGCCAAAAGGTGTGGTATGAATTATAGCCTGGTAATGTAGGGGTGCTCTCTAGAGCCTTGAACCAGGTCTCTGTCACTGCATAGATGTTGATGTTCTCCATTTTAAGGAGTGCCTCGAGTGAATGCATTTCGAGGTTTAGACTTCTAGCATTGAGTAGCATTACCCTCAGATTTTGCAGTCGCAACTCACCTGAGGCTATTAGGATTTTGGGTGCTTCCTTATCTCAACAACCGGCTCCTCTTTACTACCACCAAGCATCTTGTGATTCAGGCCAGAGACTACTTTATCTAACTTTGTCTTCAACTGGGCATCACAGTGAACTACATCAAGTCTCAGCTCCCCTCCAATCAAGACCTGGAATTCATTGGTGCTCATCTGAAAATTGTTACACAAATCACAGGTCTCCTTCAGTCAAAGATAAATACAATACAGGGCCAGGCATCCCAGTTACTATGTCATCCTTCCACACCAACAAGAAGAAATGCATTACAGGACCAGGCATCCCAATTACTATCTCATCCCCCCTACAAGGATAAATACATTACAAGACCAGGCATCCCAATCACTATGTCATCCTTTTCCACCAACAAAGATAAATACATTACAGGACAAAGCATCGCAATTACTATCTCATCCTTCCCCGACAACAAGGATAAATACATTACTGGACCAGGCATCCCAAGTACTATCTCATGCCCCCCCCCCCCAGCAAGGATATCCCAGTTACTATGTCATCCTTCCACACCAACAAGGATAAATATATTACAGGAACAAGCATCCACGTTACTTTCTCACCCTTTCTTGCCAACAAGGATAAATACCTTACAGGCCAGCCATCCCAATTACTGTGTAATCCTTCCCCAACAACAATGATAAATACATTACAGGACAAGGCATCCCAATTACAATATCATCCTTCCCTGCTAACAAGAATAAATACATTACATAACCAGCCATCCTAGTTACGATGTCATCCTTTCACACCAACAAGGATAAATACATTGCAGGACCAGGCGTCCCAACTACTATGTCTTCCTTCCACACCAACAACTATAAATACATAACATGACCTAGCATCTCAATTTCTATATCCACCCCCCCCACTCCCCAACAAGGATAAATACATTACAGGACCAGGCATCCCACTTATTATCTCATCCTTCCCCGCCAACAAGGATAAATAAATTATAGGACCAGGCATCCCAATTACTACCTCACCTCCCCCAACAAGGATAAATACGTTACAGGACCAGGCATCCCAATTACTGTCTCATCCTTCCACATCAGGAAGAATAAATGCATTAGAGGACCAGCCATTCTTATCCCCCCCAACAAGGACAAATGCATTACAGGACCGGGCATCCCAATTACTGCCTCATCCTTCCTCACCAAGAAGGATAAATACATTACAGGACCAGGCATCCCAATTACAATCTCATTCTTCCACACCAAGAAGGATAAATACATTACAGGACCAGGTATCCCAGTTACTATCTCATCCAGCCCAACAAGGAAAAGTACATTACAAGACCAGGCATCTAAATTACTGTCTCTTCCTTCCCCCCACCATACAAGGATAAATACATATCACATACCCTGGCATGCCAGTTACTGTGTCATCCTTCCACACCAACAAGGATAAATACATTACACAACCAGGTATCCCAGTTACTATCTCATGCTTCCCCCCAACCAAGATAAGTACATTACAGGACCAAGCATCCCAATTACCATCTCACCCCCTCCCCAACAAGGACAAATACATTATATGACCAGGCATCCCAGTTACTATGTCATCCTTCCACATCAGCGGGGATAAATATGTTACAGCACCAAGCATCCACGTTACTATCTCATCCTTCTCCGCCAGCAAGGATAAATACCTTACAGGACAGCCATCCCAAATACTATGTCATTCTTCCTGCCAGCATGGATAAATACATAACAGGACCAGGCATCCCAGTTACTATCTCTCCCTTCCACACCAACAAGGATAAATACATTAGAGGACAAGGTACACCAATTACTATCTCATCCTTCCTGGACAGCAAGGATAAATACACTACACGACCAGGCATCCCAATTACTATCTCATTCTCCCACCCCCAACAAAGACAAATACATTACAGGACCAGGCATCCCAATTACTATGTCATCCCCCCCAACACGGATAAATACATCACATGACCAGGCATCCAAATTACTATCTCATCCTTCCCCACCGAAAAGGATAAATATGTTGCAGGACCAGGCATTCCATTTACTGTCTCATCCCGGTCGCCAACAAGGATAAGTACATTACAGGACCAGGTATCCCAATTAGTTTCTGTAGAATATGAATGGCCAAAAGCATGTGTTTAAGGAAATTGAGTATGTGACAATCTGCTTGCATTAAGATGTACTTTGTACTGTGAACTCTGAGTAAACTGTGAATAGTGGAAAAGTACTAAAAAACAAAAGCTTGCTTAAAGGCAGGAAATGTGCCTTATATGGAAGGGCATCCGATTTTCTTTGTCTGCCTAGAGATGTAGTAATGTGAACTGCTTTAAGTCTAAGGGTAAACCACTGATTAGTTAATTGTTTTATGTAATGACCTAATTGGTCCAATTTATATTTTTGTACTGTCAGCAGTATTAACAGTATATAAGCTTATGCATTCCTTTGTTCTGGAAGTCTCCCTGGTGCTTTCCATGAGGCTCCCACATGTGTGTAATAAATACCACTGAAAGAGAAGAAGATTTGTCTTGTCTTCTTTGAAGGTAAAAGCTAACACAACAATTGGTGCCGTGACTCGGATTCAAACCGAGGTTGCTGCTAGCTAGCTCAGTCGGTAGAGCGTAGGACTCCCAGATTACTCAAACCATTTGTTTTCTTTTGTTGTGAAAGAAACAAGACCGCCCTGGGCCTGCTAGCTCAAGCGCGCACAGGGGGCTATCGACCTATAGCATATTACAGCACTCAGTTGGATCCTGTCACCTCTTGCTATCCACCTTGTTTGCGAGTGGTGGCAGCTGCTGCTCTTTTGGTCAATATGGTAGGACCATTAACCCTAGGTCATGATACTATACTAGCAGTACCTCATGCTGTGTAAGCACTACTCTTAAAAACAAAAACTCAGGATCTTTCTAATGCTCACCTCACTAAATATGAGTTAAGTTTATTAAGTAATCCTGCTGTGCAAATTACACATTGCCCACCACTAAACCCTGCCTCCTTGACACCAACTAGTGACGAGGGCGAACCACATGACTGTGTACTTGTTGTTAACACTCTTCTTTCTCCCAGGTTAGACTTGTATGATGTTCCTTTGCTTAACCCTGATTTAGTTCTTTTGTGGATGGATCCTGCTTACGAAATAATTCTGGTGAACTCCAGACTGCATGGTCAGTCTGCACACTGTCTGAGGTATTACAAACTGGACAGTTACCACCTGGCACCTCCGCACAAGCCGCGGAATTAGTGGCACTTTCGCATGCATATAAAATGGCCAAAGACAGATCTGTTACCATCTATACTGATTCTCGTTATGCCCATGGTGTTGTTCATGATTTTGGTACTTTATGGAAGGAAAGAAGGTTTTTAACATCTTCTGGGGCACCTATTAAAAATTACCTGTACATTGATCACCTACTACAGGATTTGTTACTACCTTCTGAAATTGCTGTTAAGTGTGCAGCTCACCAGTCCAATGACTCCTTAGTAGCTAAGGAAAATAATTTAACTGACTGGGCTGCCAAGCAGGCTGCTCTCTCACAGACTGTTCAGGGATAATTTTTGCAGCCTAATTTACAAGTGGTAACTTTTGACACTACTGTTCTAAAAACTTTATAAGGCAAAGCACCGGAATCAGAAAGAAAAACATGGCTGGCTCAAAGCTGTTTCAAACGTTCTGATTCAATTTGGCAACATCCTGATGGCAGATTACTTTGTCCTACATCCATGTTAAATTCTCTTATTAAAGCATATCACTTGCCAGCTCATGTGGGGGTACAAACATTAATAAAGCAAATCCAAAAGGATTGGTTTGCCCCAGGACTTTCTGCTTCTGTGCAACATTTCTTGAGCACATGTTCCATTTCCTTACAGCATAAAATTTCAAAAGGTACTACGGCTCCCGCTCAACCAGTGCCAAAACCGATGAGACCATTTTGTGCCTTACAGTGGGACTTTATTGACCTCCCACCTTGTACTCGGTTTAAATAGGTTTTGACTGTTGTTGATGTTTTTTTCTGGATGGTTAGAAGCCTACCCATGTGCTACAAATGATGCTATTTCAGTTGCAAAAAAATTGTGTTATGAACTGATACCTCGTTTTGGTGTCCCCTGTCAAATATACTCTGACGTGGGACACATTTTACTGCTAAGCTAGTTGATTCATTGTGTACAATGTTAGGCATCACTTTAAAATTTCATTGCCCGTATAGGCCACAAGCATCAGGTATTATTGAATGAATGAATCAGACATTGAAAACTAGACTTGTTAAAGTTACTTCAGAAACAGGCCTAACTTCGGTACAGGCCTTACCACTGGCCTTACTTTCTATGTGAGCACAACCACTTCCTACTAAGGGTCTTTCTCCTCATGAAATTCTCATGGGTCACCCTCTGCGCATGCCCATGACACCACCACCCCTTTCTGAATATGATGCATTTGATAATGATATTCTTTTGTACTGCAAATCTCTTGTTTCCTTTCTACAGTTTCACCACCGACAAGTAGCAGCTGCTCAACATCTTCCGGATCCCTTCCTGTCATCTGCCCTACAACCAGGTGATTGGGTCTACATTAAGTCCTTTTCTAGAAAAACGGCACTTCAGCCGCGCTGGAAGAAGCCTTTCCTGGTTCTTCTGACAACGTCATCTGCTGTGCGACTACAAGGATCTCCTACGTGGATCTACATCTCGCACGTCAAAAATGTTGTGTCATCCGAAGACCAACGGTCTTTAACTTTTTCAACTCCAGATTCTCTTCCCATTGCCACTCGCTACTCGCACTCAAAGTAGAACTGTTCCAGTACCTAATGATGCCTAACATCTACCCTTCTGGGAAACTTCAAACTCCTGAGACCATGCAAGCGCAACAACCATTTCCACAAAAATATTGGACAGCCATTTTACTGGTCATTCTTGTCGTACTGTTATTCTTAATATGGCCGTTTCTATTTCCTGCTCCATCGACGCATCACACCAAACGAGCTACTTGGCATCCACCTTTCAACACCTATCAAGCCATCAAATATGCTTACACTTCTACATTCAACATTTCTGACTGCTGGATTTGTGCCGCTGTTCCCACTTCACATGACGGCCTGCCATTGACAGCTAGTCCTTTACCTACTAATAACTATTCCACCATCCTCTTTAATATTTCTTGGGGATTGTGTAAAAAGATACATTCAAATCGAACTGTAGCTCTGACTTTGGCATATCGACAGCAAGGCATTTTATGCCTAAAGCAAAAGGGAATAAAGAAAGTCAGCTCAAGCAATTGTAGCATAACAATTCAGGGAGTATGTGCCGTTACAAACTACACAGCCTTACAGTCAATTAATGTTACGGCACGGAATAGGTCTACTTCCTATTCAGTGTGGGGGGCCTCCATATCTGCACCATTCAAGAACTATTCAGACTGGCAGACTTGTAATGCGACTGGAATGATGCTGGGGCCAAAAGAGGTATGGATCTTCGAAAATAGCCCTACAATGACAAATTATTCACAACTCTCATGACTTAAGTTAGATTTATATGATGTATTCTCCCAAGTAGTGTTCAATAATAATGCTACTACAAACATTTCTACTATGCTCTTGGAAGAAGGACTGTATTTTCTATGTGGTAGAAAAGCCTATAAATGGCTACTGGGAGACTAGTCTGGTAGCTGTTTCTTAGGGTATTTAGTCCCAGCCATCCGACACGTATCTGCTTTACCTCAAGGAAAAATTCAGAATGTTTGAGAGGTTAAAAAGCCTGCCAATCCGGTAGGCCAAGTTGACGCTTCATGGATTTATCATCATGACTTGGCACATGCTGGCACCAAAGGTCTATCTCATATGGACTTGGGTGATGATGTCATATCATGGGCTGGTATAATTCCAGCATTCGGAGCAGTAAAATCAATTTGGGAACTGAGAAAGCTGTCCAAGCTGCTTGAAATATTAAGCAATGCCACATTCTCTGCTTTAGAACTAGTGACTGATGAACTGACTGCTATGAGAGCTGTCGTCCTCCAAATCCATATGGCTCTCGACTTCACCCTAGCAGCAAAAGAAGGAACTTGCGCTTTAATCCAGGAGGAGTGCTGTACATTTATTCCCGATAATCAGCACGAAATTGAAAGCCATCTTGAAATTATTCAAAGAGTCTCCGAACTCTCTAAGGCCAAGGAGGCCGATAACTCAACATGGGCATGGCTAACCAACCTGTTTTGAAGTTGATTGTATTAATTGCAGTATTAGCTATTATTGCTTTTCTTGTTGTGTTTCTAATCAAAGCATTGATTTTAAAATTAATGTCTTTCAAAACTACTAAAAAGGTGCCAAAGTTTTATATGCCTACAGCTATAAATGTAGATGATGAAATGAAAATGTGTGACAATGTTGAAGGGACCAGCAACATGGTCATGTTAGACTTAGGGCAAATGTATGATAGACTAAATGGTGATGCTTACACAGCATCAAATGGGGAATTGTAGAATATGAACAGCCAAAAGCATGTGTTTAAGGAAATTGAGTATGTGATAACCTGCATGCGTTAAGATGTACTTTGTACTGTGAACTCTGAGTAAACTGTGAATAGTGGAAAAGTACTAAAAAACAAGAGCTTGCTTAAAGGCCGGAAATGTGCCTTATATGGAAGTGCATCCGATTTTCTTTGTCTTTCTTGAGATGTAGTAATGTGAAATGCTTTAAGCCTATGGGTAAACCACTGATTGGTTAATTGTTCTATGTAATGACCTAATTGGTCCAATTTATATTTTTGTACTGTCAGCAGTATTAACAGTATATAAGCTTATGCATTCCTTTGTTCTGGAAGTCTCCATGGTGCTTTCCATGAGGCTCCCACATGTGTGTAATAAATACCACTGAAAGAGAGGAAGATTTGTCTTGTCTTCTTTGAAGGTAAATGCTAACACAACATTTCTCATGCCCCCCCCAACAGACATAAATACATTAGAGGACCAGGCATCCCAATTACTGTCTCATCCTTCCCCGCCAACAACGAAAAATACATTACAGGGCCAGGCATATAAATTACTATCTCACCCCTTGCCAACAATGATAAATACATTACAGGAACAGGAATCAGAATTAATTCCCCACCAACAAGGATAAATACACTACAGGACCAGGCATCCCTATTACAATCTCATCCTCCTCCCAAGAAAGATAAATACATTACAGGACCAGTCATCCCAATTACTATCTCATCCTTCCCCGCCAACAAGGATAAATACATTCCTGGACCAGCCTTCTCAGTTACTATCTCATCCTTCCACACCAACGAGGATAAATATATTACACGGCCATGCATCCCAATTACTATCTCATCCTTGCCCCCAAACAAGGAAAAATACATTACAGAACCAGGCATCCCAAAAACAGACATCCCAATTACTATCTCATTCTCCCACCCCCAACAAGGATAAATACATTACAGGACTAGGCATCCCAATTACTATCTCATCCCCCCCAACCAGTTACTATCTCATGCTTCCCACCAACAAAGATAAGTACATTACAAGACCAGGCATCCAAATTACTATCTCATGCTCCCACCAAGAAGGATAAATACATCACATGACCAGGAATCTGAATTACTATCTCACCCTTCCCCACAGAAAAGGATAAATACGTTGCAGGAACAGGCATTCCATTTACTGTCTCATCCCGGCCCCCAACAAGGATAAGTACATTACAGGAACAGGTATTCCAATTAGTTTCTCATGCCCCCCTAACAGACATAAATTTATTAGAGGTCCAGGCATCCCAATTACTGTCTCATCCTTCCCCACCAACAACAAGAAATGCATTACAGGGCCAGGCATATAAATTACTATCTCACCCCTCGCCAGCAATGATAAATACATTACAGGAACAGGAATCAGAATTACTTCCCCACCAACAAGGATAAATACACTACAGGACCAGGCATCCCTATTACAATCTCATCCTCCTCCCAAGAAAGATAAATACATTACAGGACCAGGCATCGCAATTACTGTGTCATCCTTCCACACCAACAAGGTTAAATACATTACAGGACCAGTCATCCCAATTACTATCTCATCCTTCCCCGCCAATAAGGATAAATACATTCCCGGACCAGCCTTCTCAGTTACTATCTCATCCTTCCACACCATCAAGGATAAATACATTACACGGCCATGCATCCCAATTGCTATCTCATCCTTGCCCCCAAACAAGGAAAAATACATTACAGAACCAGGCATCCCAATTACTATCTCATCCTCCCACCCCCAACAAGGATAAATATATTACAAGACCAGGCATCTCAATTACTATCTCATCCCCCCAACAAGGATAAATACATTATAGGACTAGGCATCCCAATTATTATTTCATCCCCCCACCAAAGCCAAATACCTTACAGGCCAGCCATCCCAATAACTTTGTAATCCTTCGACACCAACAAGAATAAATATATTGCAGGGCCAGGTATCTTCATTACTCTCTCATCCTTCCACTCACCAAACAAGGATAAATACATCACAGACCCAGGCATCCCAGTTACTATGTCATCCTTCCCCATCAACAAGGATAAATACATTACAGGACCAGGCTTCCCAACTGCTATCTCATCCTTCCCAGCAACAAGGATAAATACATTACACGGCCAGGCATATAAATTACTATCTCACCCCTCGCCAGCAATGATAAATACATTACAGGAACAGGAATCAGAATTACTTCCCCACCAACAAGGATAAATACATTACAGGACAAGGCATCCCAAATACTATCTCATCCTTCCCAGCCAACAAGGATAAATACATTACAGGACAAGGCATCTGAATTACTATCTCATCCTTCCCCACAAGGACAAATACATTACAAGATCAGGTTTTTGAGTTACTGTCTCATCCTTCCACATCATCAAGGATAAATTTATTACAGGACCAAGTATCCCAGTTAATATCTCATCCTACCCCGCCAACAAGGATAAATACGTTACAGGACAGGGCATCCCAGTTACTATCTCATTCTTCTACATAAACAAGGATAAATACATTACAGGGCCAGGCATATAAATTACTATCTCACCCCTCGCCAGCAATGATAAATACATTACAGGAACAGGAATCAGAATTACTTCCCCACCAACAAGGATAAATACACTACAGGACCAGGCATCCCTATTACAATCTCATCCTCCTCCCATGAAAGATAAATACATTACAGGACCAGGCATCGCAATTACTGTGTCATCCTTCCACACCAACAAGGTTAAATACATTACAGGACCAGTCATCCCAATTACTATCTCATCCTTCCCCGCCAATAAGGATAAATACATTCCCGGACCAGCCTTCTCAGTTACTATCTCATCCTTCCACACCATCAAGGATAAATACATTACACGGCCATGCATCCCAATTACTATCTCATCCTTGCCCCCAAACAAGGAAAAATACATTACAGAACCAGGCATCCCAATTACTATCTCATCCTCCCACCCCCAACAAGGATAAATACATTACAGGACCAGACATCCCAATTACTATCTCATCCCCCCAACAAGGATAAATACATTACAGGACTAGGCATCCCAATTATTATTTCATCCCCCCCACCAAAGCCAAATACCTTACAGGCCAGCCATCCCAATAACTTTGTCATCCTTCGACACCAACAAGAATAAATATATTGCAGGACCAGGTATCTTCATTACTCTCTCATCCTTCCCATCACCAAACAAGGATAAATACATCACAGACCCAGGCATCCCAGTTACTATGTCATCCTTCCCCATCAACAAGGATAAATACATTACAGGACCAGGCTTCCCAACTGCTATCTCATCCTTCCCAGCCAACAAGGATAAATACATTACAGGACAAGGCATCCCAAATACTATCTCATCCTTCCCAGCCAACAAGGATAAATACATTACAGGACAAGGCATCCCAAATACTATCTCATCCTTCCCAGCCAACAAGGATAAATACATTACAGGACAAGGCATCCAAATTACTATCTCATTCTTCCCCACAAGGACAAATACATTACAGGATCAAGTTTCTGAGTTACTGTCTCATCCTTCCACATCATCAAGGATAGATTTATTACAGGACCAAGTATCCCAGTTAATATCTCATCCTACCCCGCCAACAAGGATAAATATGTTACAGGACAGGGCATCCCAGTTACTATCTCATTCTTCTACATAAACAAGGATAAATACATTATAGGACCAGGCATTCCATTTACTATCTTATTCCCCCTAGAAGGATAAGTACATTACAGGACCAGGCTTCCCACTTACTGCCTCGTCCTTCCCCCAGAAGGAGGACTAATAAATTACAGGTGCAGACAACCCAATTACTATCTCATCCATCCCTCTCAGCAAGGAGAAATGCATTACACTACCAGGCATCCCAATTACTACGTCATCCTTCCCCAGTATAGGGATAAATACACTACGGGACCAGGCATCCCAATTACTATCCCATCCTTCCCTGCCAACAAGGATAAATACATTACAGGACAAGGCATCCCAATTACTATCTCATCCCCCAACAAGGATAAATATATTACAGGAACAGGTATCCCAATTACTATCTTAACCCCCCAACAAGAATGCATACATTACAGGACTAGGCATCCCAATTACTATTTCAACCCCCCCCCCAACAAGGATAAATACATTACACGAGTAGGCATCCCAAATACTATCTCATCCCCCCACCCCCACCAAGGAGAAATACCTTACAGGCCACCCATCCCAATTACTTTGTCATCCTTCCACGCCAACAAGGGTAAATACATTACAGGACCAGGCATCACAATTACAATCTCACCCCCCCAACAAGGATAAATACATTACAGGACCAGGCATCCCAATTACTACCTCATCCTTCCCCGACAAAAAGGATATACACATTACAGGACCAAGCATCCCAATTACTATCTCATCCTTCCACATGAAACAAGGATAAATATATTACAGGACAAGGAATCTCAATTACTGTCTCACCCTTCCACCCAGCAAAATAGGATAAATACATCACAGGCCCAGGCATCCCAGTTACTATGTTATCCTTCCACACCAACAAGGATAAATACATTACAAGCCAGCCATCCAAATTACTATGTCATCCTTCCACGCCAAGAAGGATAAGTACATTACAGGACAAGGCATCTCAATTACTATCTCATCTTTCCCCGCCAACAAGGATAAATACATCATAGGATCAGGTATCCCAGTTTCTATGTCATCCTTTCACACCAACAAGGATAAATACCTTACAGGCCAGCCAACCAAATTACTATGTCATCCTTTCCCGCAAGCAACAATAAATACATTACATGACTAGGCATCACAATTATGATGTCATCCTTTCACACCAACAAGGATAAAAACATTACAGGACCAGACATCCCAATTACTGTCACCCCCCCCCTCCACCCCGAAGAAGGATAAATACCTTACAGGCCAGCCATCCCAATTACTATATCGTCCCCCACGCAGCAAGGATAAATACATTACAGAGCCACGTATCCCAATTACTACCTCATCTTCCCCCAGCATGGATAAATACATCACAGCACCAGGCATCCCAATTAGCATCTCATTCCCCCAACAAGAATAAATACATTACAGAACTAGGCATCACAATTACTGTCTCATCCTTCCCCTCACCCAAGAAGGATAAATACATCACAGGACCAAGCATCCGAATTACTATATTATACTTCCCCGCCAACAAGGATAAATACGTTACAGGACCAGGCATTCTAGTTACTATCTCAACCCCCACAACAAGGATAAATACCTTAGAGGACCAGGCATTCCAATTACTGTCTCATCCTTCCTTGCCAACAACAAGAAACACATTACAGTGCCAGGCAATCAATTACTATCTCACCCCCACCCAACAATGATAAATACATTACAGGAACAAGAATCCTAATTACTGTCTCATCTTTCCTCGCCAACAATGAAAAATAAATTACAGGACCAGGAATCTCAATTACTGTCTCATCCTTCCTCGCCAACAAGGAGAAACAAATTACAGGATCAGACATCTCAATTACTCTCTCATCCTTCCACATCCGTAAAGGATAAATACACTACAGGATCAGGCATCCCAATTCTTATGTCATTCTTCCACATCAACAAGGATAAATACATTACAGGACCTGGCATCCCAGTTTTTATCTCATCCTTCCACATCAACAAGGATAAATACATTACAGCACCAGGCATCACAATTGCTATTTCACTCCCCCAACAAGGATAAATACATTACAGGATTAGGCATCCCAATTAGTATCTCATCCTCCCAACAAAGATGAATACATTACAGGACTAGGCATCCCAATTACTGTCTCATCCTTCTTCGCCAACAAGGATAAATACATTACAGGACCAGGCATCCCAGTTCCTATGTCATCCTCCCAACAACACATATAAATACATTACAGTACCAGGTATCCCAGTTACTATCTCATCGCCCCCCCCCCCCCAACAAGGATAAATAAATAACAGGACCAGGCATCTCAATTAATGTCTCATCCTTCCCCCCACCCAACAAGGATAAATATATCACAGGACCAAGCATCCGAATTACTATCTTATACTTCCCTGTCAACAAGGATAAATACGTTACAAGACCAGGTATTCCAGTTACTGTCACATCCCTCCCCCCCACAACAAGGATAAGTACATTACAGGACCAGGTATCCCAGTTACTATTTCATGCCCCCCCCAACAAAGATAAATACCTTAGAAGACCAGGCATTCCAATTACTGTCTCATCCTTCCCTTCCAACAACGAGGAATACATTACAGTGCCATACATATCAATTACTATCTCACCCCCACCCAACAATGACAAATACATTACAGGAGCAGAAATCCCAATTACTGTCTCATCCTTCCCTGCCAACAAGGAGAAATAAATTACAACACTAGGAATCCCAATTACTGTCTCATCCTTCCCCACCAACAAGGAGAAATAAATTACAGGATCAGACATCTCAATTACTGTCTCATCCTTCCCCACCCATAAAGGATAAATACACTACAGGACCAGGCATCCCAGTTCTTATCTCATCCTTCCACATCAACAAGGATAAATACATTACAGGGCCAGGCATCCCAATTACGATCTCATCCTTCCACATCAACAAGGATAAATACATTACATGAGCAGGCATCCCAATTACAATCTCATCCTTTCACACCAACAAGGTTAAATGCATTACAGCACCAGGCATTTAAATTACTATCTCATCCTTCCACAACAACAAGGATAAATAACTTACAGGGCAGCCTTCCCAATTGCTATGTCATCATTCCTCGCCAGCAAGGATAAATACATTACAGGTCAGCCATCCCAATTACTATCTCATCCTTTCCCACCAACAAGGATAAATACATTACAGCACCAGGCATCCCAATTACTATCTAATCCTTTCACACCAACAAGGATAAATACCTTACAGATCAGCCATCCCAATTACTATGTCATCCTTCCCTGCCAGCAAGGATAAATTCATTACAGGGCCAGGCATCCCAATTACTAGCTCAACTAACCCACCCCCCCAGCAAGGATAAATACATTACAGGACAAGACATCCCAATTACTAGCTCATCTTCCCCCCAACAAGGATCAATACATAATAACACCAGGCATCACTATCTCACCCCCTCCAACAGGGATAAATACATTACAGGACTAGGCATCCCAATTAGTATCTCATCCCCCCAACAAGGATGAATACATTACAGGACTTGGCATCCCAATTACTGTCTCATCCTTTCTCGCTAACAAGGATAAATACATTACAGGACCAGCAATCCCAATTAGTATGTCATCCTCCCACCACGGATAAATACATCACAGCACCAGGTATCCCAATTACTATCTCATCACTCCCCCAACAAGGATACATAAATAACAGGACTAGGTATCTCAATTACTGTCTCATCCTTACCCCCACACAACAAGGATAAGTACATCACAGGATCAGGCATCCAAATTACTATCTTATACTTCCCCGCCAACAAGGATAAATATTTTACAGGACCAGGCATTCCAGTTACTATCTCATCCCCCCCAACAAGGATAAGTACATTACAGGACCAAGTATCCCAGATACTATTTCATGGCCCCCCCAACAAAAATAAATACATTAGAGGACCAGGCATCCCAATTACTGTCTCATCCTTCCCCGACAACAAGGAGAAATAAATTACAGGATCAGACATCTGAATTACTGTCTCATCCTTCCCCACCCAAAAAGGATAAATATCTATCCCAGCAGAGTGCTGCCCCCTGACATCTCAGATGCTTAGGTAAGAGCCGCCCTCTCCAAAGCAAAAAACACAGCGTCAATGGGACCAGACAGTGTCCCGGGCTGTGTCCTACATAAACTCCAAGAAGAGCTAAACCCAAACATAAAACTACTGTTCAATCTCAGCCTTACTACAGGATATGTACCCAAAGAGTGGCGTACAGCAACAGTGGTCCCTCTGCACAAAGGTGGTGCCTCAACGGACCCTGGAAACTATCGCCCCATAAGCCTGACTAGCTTGGTCTGCAAAGCTATGGAAAGGATCATCATGGACCTCATAAATAAAGATAATGGGGACCTACAGACACTGGATCCTACCCAGTTCGGCTTTGTTAAGGGCAGACCCTGCCTCTTAAACTTGGTTGATTTCTTTGAAACAGTCACCAAGGCCATTGATGAGGGGAAGGTGGTCCACACAGCCTACCTGGACCTCACAAAAGCCTTCGATACAATACCCCACTTGGGCATTATAGATAAGCTCACCAGCTTAAATATAAACCCCTATGTCACTAGATGGGTTGCAAACTGGCTCAAGGACAGAACCCACATGATTAGAATTGCTGGAGCCATGTCAGACTCAAAAAAACAGTTACAAGTGGCATCCCACAAGGCTCAGTCCTGGGACCTCTCTTCGGTATATATTTCTCGGAGGTACAGGCCAACACGGAAGGACTGTGGCTGACCAAGTTTGCAGATGACTATAAACTGGGTGCCATAATCGACTCTCCAGCTGACACAAGCATCCTCCAAAAGGGCCTCATAGAAACAGACAACTGGTGCTAGAGCCATGGCCTCAAGCTAAATGCCAAAAAGTGTATAGTCATCCCCTTTGGCAAAAACAAAGTGCCCACAAATTACCACATAGGTGGTAATCCATTAAGTACAGAAGAAGTAATCAGGGACCTGGGGATCCAAGTTGATAGCAGTCTCTCATTTGACAACCACGTGGCCAAAGTGGTTAGAAAAACATTTTATATAGCCCACCTAATCATGAAGGGATTCACATCTAGATCAGGGGAGGTCATCGTGCCTCTTTACTCATCCCTCATCAGGCCCATAATTGAGTACAATGCCCCTTTTGGGATGTACCTTACCAGACACCTGCAGCAACTGGAAAGACCCCAACAGTACCTCACCAAGAGGATCAAAGGGCTCAAACAGATGCCATGTGCTGCCCGGTTAAAGAAACTCCAGCTCTACTCAGTGGCATACCGCCTGTTCAGGGGCAATCTGTGCCTGGCGTATAAAGCCATGTCCAACCCGGAATTAATAGACATACTGCACCTCAGAAAATCCAAATCCCATCAAGCTATGCGCTCGAGAGACTTGAACCTCAGCACTGAAATAAATAGGACATGCTGGAGGGACAGATTCATAACCCAGAGGCTCCCTTCACTCTGGAATAAAATCCCAGTCCAGGTTAGGCAGAGTCCCTCATTGACTCTCTTCAAGAGGAATCTTGATGAGTGGATGGGAGATCGTAGGTTTAACCCGGGTATCACTTCTGTGTTACTGTTAGACAGAGGCACAGTATACTAACCTCGAAAAAGGGCATAGCAAAATTAATTTAAAATGGGTGGCGAAAGCCAAACACATTCTGGCTAGGCTTATAAATGCCCTAGAGCAGATAGCCTAGTATGAACCTATGAACCTGTTCCCCACCAGCAAGGGTAAATACATTACAAGCCAGCCATCCCAGTTACTATCTCATCCTTCCCTACCAACAAGGATAAATGCATTACACTACAAGGCATCCCAATTACTATGTCATCCTTCCCTGCTAACAAGGATAAATACATTACATGACAAGGCATCCCAGTTATTATTTCATCGTTCCACACCAGCAAGGATAAATATATTACAAGACCAAGCATCCCAGTTACTATCGCATCCTTCCCCCACCAACATGGATAAATACATTACAGCACCAGGCATCCCAATTACTATCTCAACCTTTCACACCAACAAGGATAAATAGCTTACAGGCCAGCCATCCCAATTACTATGTCATCCTTCCCTTGCCAGCAAGGATAAATACTTTACAGGACCAGGCATCCCAATTACTAGCTCATCTTCCCCCCAGCAAGGACAAATACATTACAGCACCAGGCAACACAATTGCTATCTCACCCCCCCCAACAAGGATAAATACTCTACAGGACTAGGCATCCCTGTTAGTATCTCCCACCCACCCCCAACAAGGATAAATACTTTACAAGCCAGTTATCCCAATTACTATGTCATCCTTGTCCCCCCCCCCCCCAGCAAGGGTAAATACAGTACAGGACCAGGCATTCCAATTACTAGCTCATCTTCCCCCCCAGCAAGGACAAATACATTACAGTACCAGGCATCACAATTGTTATCTCACCCCCACAAGGATAAATAAATAACAGGACCATGCATCTCAATTACTGTCTCATCCTTCCCCCCACCCAACAAGGATAAATACATCACAGGACCAGGCATCCAAATTACTATCTTATACTTCCCCGCTAACAAAGATAAATATGTTACAGGACCAGGCATTCCAGTTACTATCTCATCCCCCCCAACAAGGATAAGTACATTACAGGACCAGGTATCCCAGTTACTATCATGGCCCCCCAACAAAGATAAATACCTTAGAGGACCAGCCATTCCAGTTACTGTTTCATCCTTCCCTGCCAACAATGAGAAATACATTACACTGCCAGGCATATTAATTACTATCTCACCCCCACCCAACAATGATAAATACGTTACAGGAACAGGAATCCCAATTACTGTCTCATCTTTCCCCGCCAACAAGAAATAAATTACAGGACCAGGAATCCCAATTACTGTCTCATCCTTCCGCGCCAACAAGGAGAAATAAATTACAGGATCAGACATCTCAATTACTGTCTCATCCTTCCCCACCCAAAAAGGATAAATACAGTACAGGATCAGGCATCCCAGTTCTTATCTCATCCTTCCATATCAACAACGTTAAATACATTACATGACCCGGCATCCTTTCACACCAACAAGGTTAAATACATTACAGCACCAGGAATCCCAATTACTGTCTCATCCTTCTAATCTACACCAACAAGGATAAATATACCTTACAGGTCAGCCACCCTAATTACTATGTCATCATTCTCCGCCAGCAAGGGTAAATACATTACAAGCCAGCCATCCCAATTACTAACTCATCCTTCCCCACCAACAAGAATAAATGTATTACAGGACAAGGCATCCCAATTACTATGTCATCCTTCCCTGCCAACAAGGATAAATACATTGCATGACCAGGCATCCCAGTTATTATTTCATCGTTCCACACCAGCAAGGATAAATATATTACAAGACCAAGCATCCCAGTTACTATCGCATCCTCCCCCACCAACATGGATAAGTACATTACAGCACCAGGCATCCCAATTACTATCTCATCCTTTCACACCAACAAGGATAAATAGCTTACAGACCACCAGCCATCCCAGCTACTATGTCATCCTCCCCTGCCAGCAAGGATAAATACTTTACAGGACCAGGTATCCCAATTACTAGCTCGTCTTTCCCCCAGCAAGGACAAATACATTACAGCACCAGGCATCACAATTGCTATCTCACCCCCGCCACAAGGATAAATAAATAACAGGACCAGGCATCTCAATTACTGTCTCATCCTTCCCCCCACCCAGCAAGGATAAATGCATTACAGGACCAGGCATCCCAATTACAATCTCACCCCCACCAACAAGGATAAATACATTACAGTACCTGGCATCCCAATTACTATGTCATCCTCCCCCCAGCACAGAGAAATGCATTGCAGCACCAGGCATCTCAATTACTGTCTCATCTTTCCCCCCACCCAACAAGGATAAGTACGTCACAGGACTAGGCATCCAAATTACTATCTTATCCTTCCCTATCATCAAGGATAAATACATTACAGGATCAGACATTCCATTTACTATCTCATCCCCGCTCAACAAGAATAAGTAGATTACAGGACCATTGTTCCGAATTACTATCTCATGCCCCCCCCAACAAAGATAAATACATTAGCGGACCAGGCAACCCAATTACTGTATCATCTTCCCCGCCATCAATGAGAAATACATTACAGTGCCAGGCATATCAATTACTATGTCACCCCCCCCCCCAACAATGAAAAAGACATTACAGGAATCCCAGTTACTGTCTCATCCTTCCCCGCCAACATGGATAAATACATTACAGGACCAGGCATCCCAGTTACCATCTCATCTTTCCTGCCAACCAGGATAGAAACATTACAGGATCAGGCATCCCAGTTACTGTCTCATTCCCCCACACGGATAAATATGTTACAGGACCAGTTATCCCAATTACTATGCCATCCTTCAGCACCAGGAAGCACAAACACATCACAGGAGCAGGCATCCCATTTACTCTCTCACCCCCCCCAACAAGGATAAATACATTACAGTACCAGGCATCCGAGTTACTATCTCATCCTTCCACATCAACAAGGATAAGTACACTACAGGACCAGGCATTCCAGGTACTATCTCATCCCCCAAACAAGGATAATTACATTACAGGACCAGGCATCCCAATTATTATCTCACCCCCCCCCCCCGAACAAGGATAAATACATTACAGGAACAGGAATCCCAATTCCTGTCTCATCCTTCCCCACCAACAAAGAGAAATACATTACAGGACCAGGCATCCCAATTAGTATCTCACCCCCCCCCACCTTGAGCAAGGATAACTACATTACAGGAAAAATAATCCCAATTACTGTCTCATCCTTCCCCACCAGCAACGAAAAATACATCACAGGACCAGGCATCCCAATTACTATGTCATCGTTCCACAGCAGCAAGGATAAATACATTACAGGACCAGGCATCCCAATTAATATCTCACCCCCCCCCCCAACAAGGATAAATAGATTACAGGAACAGGAATACCAATTACTCTCATATCCTTCCTCGCCAACAAGGAGAAATACATTGCAGAACCAGGCATCCCAATTACTATCTCACCCCCCCCCCCCCAACAAGGATAAGTATAAATACATTACATGACCAGGCATCCCAATGTCTGTCTCATCCTTCTACACCAATATGAATAAATACTTTACAGGACCAGAGATCCTAATTACTTTGTTATCCTTCCACATGAGGAAGGATAAATACATTGCAGGACCTTGCATCCAAATTCCTATCTCATCCTTCCACACCAGCAAAGATAAATACATCACAGGCACCAGAATTACGATCTTATCCATGCCCAACAAGGATAAATACATTACAGGACCAGGCATCCCAGTTAGCATCTCATCCTTCCCACCAACAAAGTTCATAGGTAGGTACTAGGCTATTGGCCCAAGGGCATACGTAAGCCTAGCCAACAAGGTTCTCTGGCTTATGCTACCCAAGAAAATTAATTTCCTGTGCCTCTGTCTAGCAGAGCCACAGAAGTGATCCTCGGGGTGTATTTCTTATTTCCCATCCACTCATCAAGATTTGTCTTGAAGAGTGCTACTGAGGAGCTTTGCTTGACATAGATGGGTAGCTTGTTCCAGAGTATAGGAAGTCTCTGGGACAGGAATCTATCCCTCCAGCATGTCCTGTTTATTGTGGTGACAAGGTTTAGGTCCCTAGAGCATGTAGCCCGCAGGGATTTTGATTTCTTTAGGTGTAGCATGTCCAACAGCTCTGAGTTTAACATAGCTTTATATGTTAGGCAGAGATCTCCTCGGAGTAGGCAATATGCTACAGAGTAAAGCTGGAGTTTTTTCAGACTGTCAGTGCAGGGCATCTGTTTGAGGCCAGTAATCCTCTTTGTGAGGTACTTCTGTGGCCTTTCAAGCTGCTGCAGATGTCTTGTGAGGTACATTCCAAAAGGGGCATTGTACTCTATAATAGGTCTAATGAGTGCCGAGTAGAGGGGAACAATGCCCTCTTTTTTCTTGGATGAGAACCCTTTTGTGATGGGGTGTGCCACATAGAAGGATTTCCTGACTACTGTGATAATGTGATTATCAAAGGAGAGACTACTGTCCACCTGGGTCACAAGGTGTCTTATCCACATTCGGCGTTAAGTAGACTGCCATTTATGTGATAGTTCATGGGTACAGAGTTTTTACCAAAGGGGATGACAATGCACTTTTTGGCATTGAGCTTGAGGCCATGCCTCTGATACCAGGCATCTGTCTCAGTGAGGCCCTTCTGTAGGATGTCCACATCATTTGGGGACTCGACTATGGCTCCTAGTTTGGAGTCATCTGTGAACTTCATTAGCCAGAGGCCTTCTGTGTTAGCCTGTACTTCAGAGAAGTAGATATCAAACAGGAGAGGTCCCAGGACTGAACCCTGCAGTACTCCACTTGTCACTGGTTTGAAGTCAGATTTGGAGTCTGCAACTTTTACATTGTGGTTTCTGTCAGTGAGTCAGTTGGCAACCCATCTTGTGACATAGGGATTTATACCTAGTTTAGTGAATTTAGCTATAATTCCAGAATGGGGGATGGTGTCGAAAGCCTTGGCCAGACCAAGGTAGGCTGTGAGAACCACCTTACCCTCGTCTACAGCTTTGGTGATCAGGTTCAGGAGGCATAATCTGCCTTTCACAAACCCGAACTGGGTGGGGTCCAGAGTTTGGAGGTTACCATTGTCTTTGTTTATGAGTTCCATGATGATACGGTCCATTGCCTTGCAGACCAGACTCATCAGGCTAATGGGGCGATAGTTCCCAGGATCAGTGGTGGCTCCCCCTTTGTGGAGTGGGATAACTGTTGTTGTGTACCATTCAGTGGGCACAAAGCCTGACGCGAGACTATGATTGAGCATGGTTCATAGGTGGGGAGCCAGTTCGTTCTGAAGTTCATGTGAAACGCAGCCTGGGATGTTGTCCGGTCCCATGGATGCTGTGTTTTTGGTTTTAGAAAGTGCAGCTTTTACCTGCATAGATGTGATTACAGGGACTCTGCATTCTTCCTGTATAGATATGAGCACTTTATGGGGTGAGAGGGGGGTAAAGTCAGCACTGAACCTATCTGCCAGGATGTTGGCAATATCAGTTGGTTCTGTAATTTTCATGTCGTTGTGCTGTAACTCAGAGCAGATCTGGGTGTTGCCATAGAGATTCTTGACATAGCTATAGAATGATTTGTGGCTGCCCTTAGAGTCAGTGATGATTTTGTTTTCGTAGCTGGCTTTGGAGGATCTTATAAGGGATCTGAGCTTCTTACTGAGACTGACCAGGGAGCTCCTCCACTCTTGGGATTTTACTATCTTTTGCAACACTTTCTTCTTTCTGTTGTAGAGTTTGTTTATGACAGGGGACCACCAGATTGGCTTCCTTTTTTTGGAGGATAGCATCTTGGTTGTGTTTGGGATAGCACAATCCATGCACTCGTGTAAGTGCTTATAGAGTGCATTTGTGTAGGATTCAGCAGTCGTAACTGTATTGTCCATCTGCATGAGTGTCATGGAGTTCGCCACTTCTGTCTTAAGAAGCATGAAGTTGGCTTTGGAGAACTTTTTTACCATGGTTTCCTTAATGGTGGGTGGGGGCGGTATGCAGATATCTAGGGTGATTAGCTTATGGTCGGATCTCAGCAACGAGGAGTTGACTTCAGGTGTGGAACACCGGTCACTCATGATGGTAATGACTAGGTCTAGGATATTTTTGCCCCTGGTGGGGGTGTGGATACGTTGATCCAGGGCATTGGAATTTATGAATTCCAGAAAGCGTTGAGCAAAGGAGTTGGTACATGAGTAGTTTTCCTAGTTAATGTTGGGGTAGTTGAAATCGCACATTATTAGGGTGTTTGGTTGAACTCTGATTTTTCCAGTATATCAAGAAAAGAGGAGTGGGAATCCTGGGGCATGGTGGGGGATCTGTAGCAAGCTACAATTTTGATTGCAGTTTTGCCCAGAGTTAGTTGCACTTGGATAACTTTTTATGCATTATGTTGCGCAACTAGCCTGGAGGTGTGGCTATCCTTAATGAATATGGACATACCTCCGCCTTTGGTGTTCTGGTTCAGGTTAGATGGTCAAAAAGTGTGGCATGAGTTATAGTCTGGTAATGCAGGGGTGCTCTCTAGAGCCTTGAACCAGGTCTCAGTCACTGCACAGATATTGATGTTCTCCATTTTAAGGAGTGCCTCGAGTGAGTGCATTTTGAGATTTAGACTTCTAGCATTGAGTAGCATTACCCTCAGTTTCTGCTTGCCTATTCCTGTTACGGTAGTGAATTTGTCATTTGAACCTTGCCTAAAAAAAGCACTATAGGGGCGGCAAGACCCTTAGCCAGTATCCAGAATCCCAGGGGCGACAGGTGCAGGTCATCTCTGGCAAAGCATCGTGGTCTGTCGACCATTTCGTCCCAGGCAGACAAATACTGGATCCCTTTAGAATGACACCAGAAGCTTAGCCAATTGTTGAAGTCAATCATTTTGTCCTTGTACTGCAGTATCATTCTGGGCGATGGCAGGATGCTATCAGGGCTAGGGACATACCTGCTTGGGCTACAAGATCAGAGAGCTCTTCCATGTCTCTTTTCATGTAGTCCAGGGAGCTACGTCTCAGGTTGTTCACACCAACATGGACAATGACAGAGTCATATTGATACATTAGAGGACCAGTCATCCCAATTAGTATCTCATCCTTCCCCCCAACAAGGATATATACATTACAGGAACAGACATCCCAATTACTATGTCATCCTTCCACACCAGCAAGTATAAATACATTGCAGGACCTGGCATCCCAGTAACTCTATCCTCCCCCACCAACAAGGATAAATACATTACAGGACCAGGCATCCCATTTAATATCTCATCCTTCCCCGCCTTTAAGGATAAATACATTAAAGGACCAGGCATCCCAATTACTATCTCATCCTTCCCTATCTACAAGGAGAAATACATTACAGGACCAGGCATCCCAGTTACTATCTCATCCTTCCCCGTCTACAAGGATAAATACATTACAGGACCAGGCATTATAGTTACTATCATATCCTTCCCTGTCTACAAGGATAAATACATTACAGGACCAGGCATCCCATTTAATATCTCATCCTTCGCCGTCTACACGAATAAATAAATTACAGAACCAAGCATCCCAATTATTATCTCATCTTCCACATCAACAAGGATAAATACATTACAGTATCAGCCATCCCAATTACTATCTCACCCCCCCCACCCAACAAGGATAAATAGATTACAGCAACACGAATCCTAATTTCTCTCATAGCCCTCCCTGCAAAAAAGGAGAAATACATTGCAGGACCAGGTATATCTTCCCTAACAAGGATAGGGATAAATACATTACAGGACCAAGTATCTCATTTTCTGTCTCATCCTTCTACACCAACAAGCATAAATACTTTACAGGACCAGACACTCTAATTACTTTGTCATCCTTCCACACGAGGAAGAATGAATAGAGTGCAGGACCTGGCATCCAAATTCCTATCTCATACTTCCACACCAGCAAAGATAAATACATTACAGGCAAGGCACCACAATTAGTATCTTATCCCCCCCAGCATGGACTAATACATTACAGGTCCAGGCATACCAATTGCTATCTCATCTTTCCACACCAACAAGGATTAATACATTACAGGATGAGTCATCTCAATTAGTATCTCATCCTTCACCCCAACAAGGATAAGTATCTTACAGGACCAAACATCCCAATTACTATGTCACCCTTCCACACCAGCAAGTATAAATACATTGCAGGACCTGGCACCCCAGTAACTCTACCCCCCCCCCAACAAGGATAAATTTATTATAGGACCAGGCATCCCAATTACTGTGTCATCGTTCCACAGCAGCAAGGATAAATACATTACAGGACCAGGCATCCCAGTTACTATCCTATCCTTTCTGGTCTGCAAGGATAAATACATTACAGGACCAGGCATCCTATTTAATATCTCATCCTTCCCCATCTACAAGGATAAATACAGTACAGAACCAGGTGTCCCAGTTACTATCTCACCCCCCCCCAACAAGGATAAATAAATTACATAACTACGCATCCCAATTACTATTTCATCCTTCCACATCAACAAGGATAAATACATTACAGGACCAGGCATCCCAATTATTATCTCATCCTTCCACATCAACAAGGATAAATACATTACAGGATCAGTCATCCCAATTACTATCTCACCCTCCCCCACTCAACAAGGATAAATAGATTACAGGAAGAGGAATCCCAATTACTCTCATATCCTTTCCCGCCAACAAGGATAAATACATTACAGAAATTCAGAGAAATTTACGACAACTGCACACAGGAACATCCAGGACCAAGCAGAGACGTTTGAAGAAATGTTGTTTAATAGCAGCAAACACCGACTAAGCGCTTTTGCCATACAATGGCATCATCAGAGTCTCTGCTTGGTCCTGGATGTTCCTGTGTGCAGTTGTCGTAAATTTCTGTGAATTTTTGGAGTTGTGCCCTAGTTTGGGGTTTCATTTTGTTTTATAAATACATTACAGGACCAGGCATCCCAATTACTATCTCATCCCCCCCACAACAAGGATAAATACATTACAGGACCATGCATCCCAATTATTACCTCATCCTTCCCCATCTACAAGGATAAATACATTACAGGACTAGGCATTATAGTTACTATCATATCCTTCCCTGTCTACAAGGATAAATACATTACAGGACCAGGCATCCCATTTAATATCTCATCCTTCGCCGTCTACACGAATAAATAAATTACAGAACCAAGCATCCCAATTATTATCTCATCTTCCACATCAACAAGGATAAATACATTACAGTATCAGCCATCCCAATTACTATCTCACCCCCCCCACCCAACAAGGATAAATAGATTACAGCAACACGAATCCTAATTTCTCTCATAGCCCTCCCTGCAAAAAAGGAGAAATACATTGCAGGACCAGGTATCCCAATTACTATCTCATCTTCCCTAACAAGGATAGGGATAAATACATTACAGGACCAAGTATCTCATTTTCTGTCTCATCCTTCTACACCAACAAGCATAAATACTTTACAGGACCAGGCACCCTAATTACTTTGTCATCCTTCCACACGAGGAAGAATGAATAGAGTGCAGGACCTGGCATCCAAATTCCTATCTCATACTTCCACACCAGCAAAGATAAATACATTACAGGCAAGGCACCACAATTAGTATCTTATCCCCCCCAGCATGGACTAATACATTACAGGTCCAGGCATACCAATTGCTATCTCATCCTTCCACACCAACAAGGATTAATACATTACAGGATCAGTCATCTCAATTAGTATCTCATCCTTCACCCCAACAAGGATAAGTATCTTACAGGACCAAACATCCCAATTACTATGTCACCCTTCCACACCAGCAAGTATAAATACATTGCAGGACCTGGCACCCCAGTAACTCTATCCCCCCCCCCAACAAGGATAAATTTATTATAGGACCAGGCATCCCAATTACTGTGTCATCGTTCCACAGCAGCAAGGATAAATACATTACAGGACCAGGCATCCCAGTTACTATCCTATCCTTTCTGGTCTGCAAGGATAAATACATTACAGGACCAGGCATCCTATTTAATATCTCATCCTTCCCCATCTACAAGGATAAATACAATACAGAACCAGGTGTCCCAGTTACTATCTCACCCCCCCCCAACAAGGATAAATAAATTACATAACTACGCATCCCAATTACTGTCTCATCCTTCCACACCAACAAGGATAAATAAATTATAGGACCAGGCATCCCAATTAGTATTTCATCCTTCCACATCAACAAGGATAAATACATTACAGGATCAGGCATCCCAATTACTATCTCACCCCCCCAAACAAGGATAAATACATTACAGGAAGAGGAATCCCAATTACTCTCATATCCTTTCCCGCCAACAAGGATAAATACATTACAGAAATTCAGAGAAATTTACGACAACTGCACACAGGAACATCCAGGACCAAGCAGAGACGTTTGAAGAAATGTTGTTTAATAGCAGCAAACACCGACTAAGCGCTTTCGCCATACAATGGCATCATCAGAGTCTCTGCTTGGTCCTGGATGTTCCTGTGTGCAGTTGTCGTAAATTTCTGTGAATTTTTGGAGTTGTGCCCTAGTTTGGGGTTTCATTTTGTTTTATAAATACATTACAGGACCAGGCATCCCAATTACTATCTCATCCCCCCCCCACAACAAGGATAAATACATTACAGGACCATGCATCCCAATTATTACCTCATCCTTCCACATCAACAAGGATAAATTAATACACTAGACAATCTTGACGTACTGAAATGTCAAAATTCAGTATGTCTAGACCGAATAGTGGAAAGTGCAGTTAACCGAAACTACACTATGCCGAATCTGCAAATGTCGAATCTGCCACTATTGTGGTGTTGCGTTTGTGACTTGTGGTGAGGTTTGTGGATTTATCTGGGGTTTTAGGTAAGTGTTGTGTGTTTGAGGATAATGGATAGGGATTTTAATGTGTGTGAGTGTGTGTGGTGGTGTTTTTTGTGTTTGTGTGTTTAGTGCAACCTCCAAGTTAGAATATATAAGTAGGGGGGGTGCAGGGGGGCTTGCCCCCCTGCTTATAGGTAGGTTAAGTGTGTTTGTGTGTGTTATGTTTGTTTAGTTAGGTAGGTGTATGAGTGTGTGTGCGTGATTATGTCCTGGTTTATTTGTGTGTGTGTGTGTGTGTGTGTGTGTGTGAATGGTCGCGATTGTAGTATTCGTGATTGTGGGTTTTCATGTATGTCGTTTTTCGACTATTCAGTCCTGAAATACTGAAATTCGACATTTCAGTATTTCAAGATTGTATAGTGAATCTGGATAAATACATTACAGGATCAGCCATCCCAATTACTATCTCAACCCCCCCCCCCCACTCAACAAGGATAAATAGATTACAGGAACAGGAATCCCAATTACTCTCATATCCTTCCGTGCTAACAAGGATAAATACATCACAGGACCAGACATCTCAATTACTATCTTATCCCCCCACAACAAGGATAAATACATCACATGACCAGGCATCCCAATTACTGCCTTATCTCCCCCCAACAAGGACGAATAGATGACAGGACCAGGCATACCAATTAATATCTCATCCTTCCACACAACAAGGTTAAACACTTTACAGGATCAGGCATCCCAGTTACCATCTCATCCTTCCTGCCAACTAGGATGGAAACATTACAAGACCAGGCATCCCAGTTACTGACTCATCCCCCAACAAGGATAAATACATTACAGGATCAGTCATCCCAATTACTATCTCACCCTCCCCCACTCAACAAGGATAAATAGATTACAGGAAGAGGAATCCCAATTACTCTCATATCCTTTCCCGCCAACAAGGATAAATACATTACAGAAATTCAGAGAAATTTACGACAACTGCACACAGGAACATCCAGGACCAAGCAGAGACGTTTGAAGAAATGTTGTTTAATAGCAGCAAACACCGACTAAGCGCTTTCGCCATACAATGGCATCATCAGAGTCTCTGCTTGGTCCTGGATGTTCCTGTGTGCAGTTGTCGAATTTCTGTGAATTTTTGGAGTTGTGCCCTAGTTTGGGGTTTCATTTTGTTTTATAAATACATTACAGGACCAGGCATCCCAATTACTATCTCATCCCCCCCACAACAAGGATAAATACATTACAGGACCATGCATCCCAATTATTACCTCATCCTTCCACATCAACAAGGATAAATTAATACACTAGACAATCTTGACGTACTGAAATGTCAAAATTCAGTATGTCTAGACCGAATAGTGGAAAGTGCAGTTAACCGAAACTACACTATGCCGAATCTGCAAATGTCGAATCTGCCACTATTGTGGTGTTGCGTTTGTGACTTGTGGTGAGGTTTGTGGATTTATCTGGGGTTTTAGGTAAGTGTTGTGTGTTTGAGGATAATGGATAGGGATTTTAATGTGTGTGAGTGTGTGTGGTGGTGTTTTTTGTGTGTTTGTGTGTTTAGTGCAACCTCCAAGTTAGAATATATAAGTAGGGGGGTGCAGGGGGGCTTGCCCCCCTGCTTATAGGTAGGTTAAGTGTGTTTGTGTGTGTTATGTTTGTTTAGTTAGGTAGGTATATGAGTGTGTGTGCGTGATTATGTCCTGGTTTATTTGTGTGTGTGTGTGTGTGTGTGTGTGTGTGTGTGTGAATGGTCGCGATTGTAGTATTCGTGATTGTGGGTTTTCATGTATGTTGTTTTTCGACTATTCAGTCCTGAAATACTGAAATTCGACATTTCAGTATTTCAAGATTGTATAGTGAATCTGGATAAATACATTACAGGATCAGCCATCCCAATTACTATCTCAACCCCCCCCCCCCACTCAACAAGGATAAATAGATTACAGGAACAGGAATCCCAATTACTCTCATATCCTTCCGTGCTAACAAGGATAAATACATCACAGGACCAGACATCTCAATTACTTTCTTATCCCCCCACAACAAGGATAAATACATCACATGACCAGGCATCCCAATTACTGCCTTATCTCCCCCCAACAAGGACGAATAGATGACAGGACCAGGCATACCAATTAATATCTCATCCTTCCACACAACAAGGTTAAACACTTTACAGGATCAGGCATCCCAGTTACCATCTCATCCTTCCTGCCAACTAGGATGGAAACATTACAAGACCAGGCATCCCAGTTACTGACTCATCCCCCAACAAGGATAAATACATTACAGCACCAGACATCCCAATAACTATGTCATCCTTCCACACCAGAAAGGATAAATACATCACACGGACATGCATCCCAAGACCAGGCATCCCAATTACTATCTCATCCCCGCACCCCCAACAAGGATAAATACATTACAGGACTAGGCATCCCAATTACTATCTCATGCCCCCCCAGCAAGGATAAATATGGTACAGGAGTAAGCTTCCCAATTACTATCTCATCCCCCTGCCAATGCCAAATACCTTATGGGCTAGCCATCCCAATAACTTTGTCATCCTTCCACATCAACAAGAATAAATACATGACAGGACCAGGTATCTCCATTACTGTCTCATCCTTCCCCCAGCAAACAAGGATAAATACATCACTGGCCCAGGCATCCCATTTACTATGTCATACTTCCACACAAACAAGGATAAATACATTACAGGACCAGTCATCCCAATTACTGTCTCATCCCCCTCACAACAAGGATAAATACATTACAGGACCAGGCATCCCAATTATTATCTCATCCTTCCACATCAACAAGGATAAATGAATAGACTAGACAATCTTGACGTACTGAAATGTCAAAATTCAGTATGTCGAAACCAAATAGTGGAAAGTGCAGTTAACTGAAACTACACTATGCCGAATCCACAAATGTCGAATCCACCACTATTGTGGTGTTGCGTTCGTGACTTGTGGTGAGGTTTATGGATTTATCTGGGGTTTTAGGTAAGTGTTGTGTGTTTGAGGATAATGGATAGGGATTTTAGTGTGTTTGAGTGTGTGCGGTGGTGTTTTTTGTGTGTTTAGTGCGGCCTCCGAGTTAGAATATATAAGTAGGGGGGGTTTGGGGGGGTGCAGGGGTGCTTGCCCCCCTGCTTACAGGTAGGTTAAGTGTGTTTGTGTGTGTTATGTTTGTTTAGTTAGGTAGGTAGGTGTGTGTGTGTGTGTGTGTGTGTGTGTGTGTGTGTGTGTGTGTGTGTGTGTGTGTGTGTGTGTGTGTGAATGGTACGATTATAGTATTTGTGATTGTGGGTTTTCGTGTATGTAGTTTTTCGACTATTCAGTCCAGAAATACTGAAATTCAACATTTCAGTATTTCAAGATTGTATCGTGAATCCGGATAAATACATTACAGGATCAGCCATCCCAATTACTATCTCACCCCTCCCCACTCAACAAGGTTAAATAGATTACAAGAACAGGAATCCCAATTACTCTCATATCCTTCCGCACCAACAAGGATAAATACATCAGAGGACCAGGCATCCCAATTACTATCTCACCCCCCCCCACAACAAGGATAAATACATCACATGACCAGGCATCCCAATTACTGCCTTATCTCCACCCAACAAGGACGAATAGATTACAGGACCAGGCATACCAATTAATATCTCATCCTTCCACAGAACAAGGATAAACACTTTACAGGATCAGGCATCCCAGTTACCATCTCATCCTTCCTGCCAACTAAGATAGAAACATTACAGGACAAGGCATCCCAGTTACTGTCTCTTCCCCCAACAAGGATAAATACATTACAGGACTAGTCATCCCAATTACTATGCCATCCTTCAACACCAGCAAGCACAAATACATTACAGGACCAGGTATCCACCTTACTATCTCATCCTTTTACATCAACAAGTATAAATACATTACAGCACCAGACATCCCAATAACTATGTCATCCTTCCACACCAGAAAGGATAAATACATCACACGGACATGCATCCCAAGACCAGGCATCCCAATTACTATCTCATCCTCCCACCTCCAACAAGGATAAATACATTACAGGACTAGGCATCCCAATTACTATCTCATCCCCCCCCAGCAAGGATAAATACGTTACAGGAGTAAGCATAGCAATTACTATCTCATCCCCCTGCCAACGCCAAATACCTTACGGGCCAGCCATCCCAATAACTTTGTCATCCTTCCACATCAACAAGAATAAATACATGACAGGACCTGGTATCTCCATTACTGTCTCATCCTTCCCCCAGCAAACAAGGATAAATACATCACAGACCCAGGCATCCCATTTACTATGTCATACTTCCACACTAACAAGGATAAACACATTACAGGACCAGGCGTTCCAATTACTATCTCATCCTTTCCCGCCAACAAGGACAAATACATTAAAGGATCAGGCATACCAATTACTATGTCATCCTTCCACACCAACAAGGATAAATATATTACAGGACAAGGCATACCAGTTAGTGTCTTATCCTTCTACATCAGCAAGGATAAATCCATTACAGAACCAGGCATTTCATTTACTATCTTATCCTCCCTAGGAGGATAAGTACATTACAGGACCAGGCTTCCTACTTACTGTCTCGTCCTTCCCCCAGAAGAAGGACTAATACATTACAGGTGCAGACAACCCAATTACTATCTCATCCATCCCTCTCAACAAGGAGAAATACATTACAGGTACAGGAATCCCAATTACTATGTCATCTTTCCCCCAGTATAAGGATAAATACACTACAGGATCAGGCACCCCAATTGCTATCTCATCCTTACCCGCCAACAAGGATAAATACATTACAGCACCAGGCATCCCAGTTACTATCTCATCCCCCCAACAAGGATAAAATATATTACAGGACCAGGCATCCCAATTACTATCTTATCCCCCCCAATAAGAATGCATACATTATAGGACTAGGCATCCCAATTACTATCTCAACCCCTCCCCCAACAAGGATAAATATGTTACAATAGTAGGCATCCCAAATAGTATCTCATCCCCCCCATACCCACCAAGGACAAATACTTTACAGGTCAGCCTTCCCAATTACTTTGTCATCCTTCACCCCAACAGGGAAAAATATATTACAGGACCAGGCATCCCAGTTACTATCTCAACCCTCCCCCCAACAAGGATAAATAAATTACAGGACCAGGCATCCCAATTACTATCTTATCCCCCCAACAAGAATGCATACATTACAGGACTAGGCATACCAATTACTATCTTAACCCCCCTCCTCACTAGCAAGGATAAATACTTTACAGGCCAGCTATCCCAATTACTATGTCATTGTTTCCCTCCAGCAATGGTAAATACATTACAGGCCAGCCTTCACAATTACTAGCTCAACCCCCCCCCCCGCAGTAAGGATAAATGCATTACAGCACCAGGCATCCCAATTACTGTCTCATCCCACCCCAACAAGGATAAATAAATTACAGGGTCAGGCATCTCAATTACTGTCTCACCCTTTCCCCCACCCAACAAGGATAAATATGTCACAGGACCAGGCATCCAAATTACTATCTTAATCCTTCCCTGTCAACAAGGATAAATACATTACAGGATCAGGCATTCCATTTACTATCTCATCCCCCTGTCAACAAAGATAAGTACATTACAGGACCATTGTTCCCATTTACTATCTCATGCCCCCACCCCCAGCAAAGATAAATACATTAGAGGACCAGGCAACCTAATTACTGTGTCATCTTCCCTGCCATCAATGAGAAATACATTACAGTGCCAGGCATATCAATTACTATCTCACCCCCCCCCAACAATGATAAATACATTACAGGAATCCCAATTACTGTCTCATCTTTCCCCGCCAACAAGGAGAAATACATTACAGGAACAGGCATCCCAGTTTCTATCTCATCCACCCCCACCCCCCAACAAGGATAAATACATTACAGGGCCTGGCATCCCAGTTACTGTCCTATTCCCCCCCCCTCAACAAGGACAAATACATTACGGGACCAGACATACCAATTACTGTGTCATCCATCCCCACCAGCAAGGATAAATACATTACAGGACCAGGCATCCCAGTTACTATCTAATCCTTCCGTATCAATAAGGATAAGTACATTACAGGGCCAGGCATTCCAGTTAATATCTTACCCCCCCAATAAGGATAAGTACATTACAGGACCAGATATCCCACTTAAAATCTCATGCCTCCCCAACAAAGAAAACTACATTACAGGACCAGGCCTCCCAATTATTGTCTTGTCCCCCCCCCCCCCCGAAGGACAAATACATTACAGGTCCAGACATCCCAATTACTATATCATTCTTCCCTCCCAACAAGGACAAATACATTTCTTGAACAGGAGTCCCAATTATTGTCCTTTCCCATCAACAAGGAAAAATAGATACAGGGATCGGCATCCCAGTTACTATCTCATCTTTCCCCAACCAACAAGGATAAATACATTACAGGGCCAGGCATCCGAATTACTGTCGCATACTTCTCTGCTGACAAGAATAAATACATTATAGGGCCAGGCATCCCAATTACTATCTCATTCTTCCCTCCCAACAAGGAGAAATACATTTCTTGAACAGGAGTCCCAATTACTGTCCCATCCTTCACCGCCAACAACGAGAAATAGATAACTGGGCTAGGCATCCCAGTTAATGTCTCATCTTTCCACACCCACAAGGATAAATAAATTACAGGCCCAGGCATCTCAGTTACTGTTTTATCCCCCCTCAACAAGGACAAATACATTACGGGACCAGACATATTAATTACTATGTCATCTATACCTGCCAGCAAGGATAAAGACATTACAGGACTAAGCATCCCAGTTACTATCTAATCCTTCCACGTCAACATGGTTAAATACATTACAGGATCAGGTTTTCCAGTTAATATCTTATCCCCCCACCAACAAGGATAAGTACATTACAGGACCAGGCCTCCCAACTACTGTCTTGCCCCCCCCCCCCAAGAAGGACAAATACATTACAGGTCCAGACATCCCAATTACTATCCCATCCATCCCTCCCAACAAGGAGAAATACATTATGGGAACAGGAGTCCCAATTACTGTCTCATCCTTCCCCGCCAACAAAGATAAATACATTACAGGACCAGGCATACCAATTACCACTTCATCCTTCCCACCAACAAGGATAAATACATTACAGAACCAGGCATACCAATTGCTATCTCATCCTTCCACACAGCAAGGATAAACACTTAACAGGACCAGGCATCCCAGTTACCATCTCATCATTCCTGCCAACAAGGATGGAAACATTACAGGACCAGGCATCCCAGGTACTCTCTCATTCCTCCCAACAATGATAAATAGATTACAGGACCAGGCATTCCCGTTACTATCTCACCCCCCCACACACAAGGATAAATACATTACAGAACCAGGCATCCCAATTACTGCCTTATCTCCCCCCCACAAGGACGAATAGATTACAGGACCAGGCATACCAATTAATATCTCATCCTTCCACACAACAAGGATAAACACAGGACAAGGCATCCCAGTTACCATCTCATCCTTCCTGCCAACAAGGATAAATACATTACAGGACCAGGCTTCCCAATTACTATGTCATCCTTCTCCGCCAACAAGGATAAATGCACTGAAGGACCAGGCATTGCAATTACTATATCGTCCCCCCAGAACAAGGATGAATACATTACAGGACTAGGCATCCCAGTTACTATTTCATCGTTCCACACCAGCAAGAGTAAATGCATTATAGGACCTGGTATCCCAATTACTATTTCATCCTTCCCCGCCAACAAGGATAAATATGTTACAGGAGCAAGCATCCCATTTACTGTCTCATCCTTTCCCGCCAACAAGGATAAATGCATTACAGGACTAGGCATCCCAATTACTATCTCACCCCCCCCCCCCAAACAAGGAAAAATACATTACCAGACCAGGCATCCCAATTACTGTCTCATCCTTCCTGCCAACAAGGATAAAAACATTACAGGACCAGGCATCCCAATTAATAACTCATCCCTCCCCAACAACAAGGATAAATACATTACAGGACTAGGCGTCCCAATTACTGTTTCGTCCTTCCACACCAAGAAGGATAAATACGTTACAGGACATGGCATCCCAATTACTATATCCTCCCCACCCAACAAGGACAAATACAGGAGCAGGCATCCCAATTATTATGTCATTCTTCCTTGCCAACAAGGACAAATACATTACAGGCAGGACCAGGCATCCCAATTACTGTCATCCTCCCCCAAACACAGTTGAAAAGATTACAGCACCAGGCATCCCAATTACTATCTCATCCCTCCCCCGACAAGGATAAATAAATTACAAGATCAGGCATCTGAATTACTGTCTCATCCTTCCCCCCACCCAACAAGGATAAATACATCACAGGACCAGGCATCTGAATTAGTATCTCATCCTTCCCAGCCAACAAGGATATATACATCACAGAACAAGGCATCCAAATTACTATCTTATACTTCCCCGCCAACAAGGATAAATACGTTACAGGACCAGGCATTCCAGTTATATCTTACCCCCCCCAACAAGGATAAGTACATTACAGAACCAGGTATCCCATTTAGTATCTCATGGCCCCCCAACAAAGATAAATACCTTAGAGGACCAGGCATTCCCATTACTGTCTCACCCTTCCCTGCCAACAACGAAAAATACATTACAATGCCAGGCATATCAATTACTATCTCACCCCACCCAACAATGATAAATACATTACAGGAACAGGAATCACAATTACTGACTCATCCTTCCCCGCCAACAAGGAGAAATACAGTACCAAGAATCCCAACTACTGTTGCATCCTTCCCCGCCAACATGGAGAAATAAATTACAGGATCAGAAATGTCAATTACTGTCTCATCCTTCCCCCACCCAAAAAGAATAAATAGACTACAGGACCAGGCATTCCCATTCTTATCTCATCCTTCCACATCAACAAAGATAAATACATTACAGGACTAAGAATCCCAGTTCTTATGTCATCCTTCCACATTAACAAGGATAAATACATTACAGGGCCAGGCATCCCAATTACGATCTCATCCTTTCACACCAACAAGGATAAATACATTATAGGACTAGGCATCCCAATTACCACCTCATCCTTCCACACCAACAAGGATAAATACCTTACAGGCCAGCCATCCCAATTACTATGTCATCCTTACCCGCCAGCAAGGATAAATATATTACAAAACCAGGCATCCCAATTACTATCTCACCCTTATCCTCCAACAAGGATAAATACATTATATGACCAGCCATCCCAGTTACTATGTCATCCTTTCACACCAACAAGCATAAATACATTCCAGGACCAGACACCCCAATTACTGTCACATCCTCCCCACCAAACAAGGATAAATACCTTACAGGCCAGCCATCCCAATTACTATGTCATCATTCCCCGCCACCAAGGATAAATACATTACAGGCCAGCCATCCCAATTACTATCTCATCCTTCTCCACAAAAAAGGATAAATACATTACATGACCTGTCATCCCAGTTACTATGACACCAACAAGGATAAATATATTACAAAACCATGCATCCCAGTTACTATCTCATCCTTCCCCACTAACAAGGATAAATACATTACAGCACAAGGCATCCAAGTTACTACCTCATCCTTTCACAGCAACAAGGATAAATACCTAACAGACCAGCCATCCCACTTACAATGTCATCATTCCCTGCCATCAAGGATAAATACATTACAGGACCAGGCATCCCAATTACTATGTCATCCTCCCACACCAGCAAGTATAAATATATTGCAGGACCTGGCATTCCGGTAACTCTATCCCCCCCCAACAATGATAATTGTATTACAGGACCAGGCATACCACTTACTGTGTCATCGTTCCATAGCAGCAAGGATGAATACATTACAGGACCAGGCATCCCGATTACTATCTCATCCATCCCCGTCTACAAGGAAAAATACATTACAGGATCAGGCATCCCAATAATTATCTCATCCTTCCACATCAACAAGGATAAATGCATTACAGGATCAACTGTCCCAGTTACTATCTCACCCCCCCCCAGCCAACAAGGATAAATAGATTACAGGAACAGGAATCCCAATTACTCTCATATCCTTCCCCATCAACAAGGATAAATACATTACAGGACCTGGTATCCCAATTACTATCTCATCCTTCTGCCCTAACAAGGAGAAATACATTATAGGACCAGACAACTGAATGAATATCCATCCTTCCACACTAACAAGGATAAATTCATTACAGGTCCAGCCATCCCAATTAATATCTCATATTTCCCTGCCAACAAGGATAAATACATTGCAGGATCAGGCATCCCATTTGCTATCTCATTACCCCTAATAAGGATTAATACATTACATAATCAGGCATCCCAACTACGATATCCTTCCTCCCAACAACAATAAATACAATACAGGACCAGGCATCCCATTTATTATCTCACCACTCCAACAAGGATAAATACATCACAGGCCTCGGCATCCCAACTAATATGTCATCCTTCCACACCAACAGGGATAAATGCATTACGCAACCAGGCATCCAAGTTCTTATCTCATCCTTCCATACCAACAAGGATAAATACCTTACAGACCAGCCATCCCAATTACTATGTCATCATTCCCCTGCCAACAACAATAAATACATTACAGGCCAGCCATCCCAATTACTATCTCATCCTTCTCCACAAAAAAGGATAAATACATTACATGACCTGGCATCCCAGTTACTATGACACCAACAAGGATAAATATATTACAAAACCAAGCATCCCAGTTACTATCTCATCCTTCCCCACTAACAAGGATAAATACATTACAGCACCAGGCATCCAAGTTACTACCTCACCCTTTCACAGCAACAAGGATAAATAGCTTACAGGCCAGCCATCCCACTTACAATGTCATCATTCCCCGCCACCAAGGATAAATACATTACAGGTCAGCCATCCCATTTACTCTCTCATCCTTCCCTGCCAACAAGGATAAATACATTACAGGACCAGGCATCCCAGTTACTATGTCATCCTTCCCAGACAGCAAGGATAAATGCACTACAGGAGCAGGCATCCCGACTAGTTTCTCACCCCCCCCCATAAGGATAAATACATTACAGGGCCAGGCATCTCAATTACTACCCCCCCCCAACAAGGACAAATACATTACAGGAGCAGGCATACCATTTACTATGTCATCCTTCCACACCAGCAAGGATAAATACATTGCAGGACGTGGCATCCTAGTTACTCTACCCCCCCCCCTCGCAACAAGGATAAATACATTACAGGACCAGGAATCCCATTTACTCTATCCTCCCTCCTTCCACACCAGCAGGTATAAATACATTACAGGACCAGGCATCCCAGTTACTGTCTCATCCTTGTACACCACCAATCATAAATACGTTACAGGACCAGGCATCCCAATTATTATCTCATCCTTCCACCAGCAAGGATAAATACATAACAGGACCAGACATCTCAATTACTATGTCATTATCCCACCAACAAGGATAAATAAATTGCAGGACCAGGCATCTCCATTACTGCCTCATTCCTCCTCGACAACAAGGATAAATACATTACAGGACCAGGCATCCTAATTACTATATCAACCTCCCCCCAATATGGATAAATATATTACAGTACCAGGCATCCCAATTAGTATTTCACCCCCCCGCAAAAAGGATAAATACATTACAGGACTAGGCACCTCCATTACTGGCTCATCCCTCCTTAACAACAAGGATAAATACATTACAGTACCAGGCGTCCCAATTAGTACTTCACCCCCCCCCCCCAACAAGGATAAATACATTATAGGACCAGCCATCCCAATTACTATGTCATCCTTCCACACCAGCAAGTATAAATATATTGCAGGACCTGGCATTCCAGTAACTCTATCCTCCACCCCAACAAGGATAAATGTATTACAGGACCAGGCATACCACTTACTGTGTCATCGTTCCACAGCAGCAAGGATGAATACATTACAGGACCAGGCATCCCAATTACTATCTCATCCTTCCAAACCAACAAGGATAAATACATTACAGGATCAACTGTCCCAGTTACTATCTCAACCCCCCCCCCCAGCCAACAAGGATAAATAGATTACAGGAACAGGAATCCCAATTACTCTCATATCCTTCCCCGTCAACAAGGATAAATACATTACAGGACCTGGTATCCCAATTACTATCTCATCCTTCTGCCCTAACAAGGAGAAATACATTATAGGACCAGACAACTGAATGAATATCCATCCTTCCACACTAACAAGGATAAATTCATTACAGGTCCAGCCATCCCAATTAATATCTCATCTTTCCCTGCCAACAAGGATAAATACATTGCAGGACCAGGCATCCCATTTGCTATCTCATTACCCCTAATAAGGATTAATACATTACATAATCAGGCATCCCAACTACGATATCCTTCCCCCCAACAACAATAAATACAATACAGGACCAGGCATCCCATTTATTATCTCACCACTCCAACAAGGATAAATACATCACAGGCCTCGGCATCCCAACTAATATGTCATCCTTCCACACCAACAGGGATAAATGCATTACGCAACCAGGCATCCCAGTTCTTATCTCATCCTTCCACACCAACAAGGATAAATACCTTACAGACCAGCCATCCCAATTACTATGTCATAATTCCCCTGCCACCAAGGATAAATACATTACAGGGCAGCCATCCCATTTACTGTCTCATCCTTCCCCACCAACATGGATAAATACATTACAGCACCAGCCATCCCAATTACTATCTCATCTTTCTCCACCAACAAGGATAAATGCATTACATGACCTGGCATCCCAGTTACAATGACACCAACAAGGATAAATATATTACAAAACCAAGCATCCCAGTTACTATCTCATCCTTCCCCACTAACAAGGATAAATACATTACAGCACAAGGCATCCAAGTTACTACCTCATCCTTTCACAGCAACAAGGATAAATACCTTACAGACCAGCCATCCCACTTACAATGTCATCATTCCCCGCCACCAAGGATAAATACATTACAGGCCAGCCATCCCAATTAATATCTCATCCTTCCCTGCCAACAAGGATAAATACATTACAGGACCAGGCATCCCAGTTACTATGTCATCCTTCCCAGGCAGCAAGGATAAATGCACTACAGGAGCAGGCATCCAGACTAGTTTCTCACCCCCCATAAGGATAAAGACATTACAGGGCCAGTCATCTCAATTACTACCCCCCCAACAAGGACAAATACATTACAGGAGCAGGCATACCATTTACTATGTCATCCTTCCACACCAGCAAGGATAAATACATTGCAGGACGTGGCATCCCAGTTACTCTACCCCCCTCACCGCAACAAGAATATATACATTACAGGACCAGGAATCCCATTTACTCTATACTCCCTCCTTCCACACCAGCAGGTATAAATACATTACAGTACCAGGCATCCCAGTTACTGTCTCATCCTTGTACACCACCAATCATAAATACTTTACAGGACCAGGCATCCCAATTATTATCTTATCCTTCCACCAGCAAGGATAAATACATAACAGGACCAGACATCCCAATTACTATGTCATTACCCCACCAACAAGGATAAATAAATTGCAGGACCAGGCATCTCCATTACTGCCTCATCCCTCCTCGACAACAAGGATAAATACATTACAGGACCAGGCATCCTAATTACTATATCAACCTCCCCCCAATATGGATAAATATATTACAGTACCAGGCATCCCAATTAGTATTTCACCCCCCCTCCAACAAGGATAAATACATTACAGGTCTAGGCACCTCCATTACTGCCTCATCCCTCCTTAACAACAAGGATAAATACATTACAATACCAGGCTTCCCAATTAGTATTTCACCCCCCCAACAAGGATAAATACATTACAGGACCAGGCATCCCAATTACTATGCCATCCTTGCACACCAGCAAGTATAAATATATTGCAGGACCTGGCATTCCAGTAACTCTATCCTCCCCCACAACAAGGATAAATGTATTACAGGACCAGGCATACCACTTACTGTGTCATCGTTCCACAGCAGCAAGGATGAATACATTACAGGACCAGGCATCCCGATTACTATCTCATCCTTTCCCGTCTACAAGGATAAATACATTACAGGATCAGGCATCCCAATTATTATCTCATCCATCCAAATCAACAAGGATAAATACATTACAGGATCAACTGTCCCAGTTACTATCTCACCCCCCCCCAGCCAACAAGGATAAATAGATTACAGGAACAGGAATTCCAATTACTCTCATATCCTTCCCAGTCAACAAGGATAAATACATTGCAGGACCAGGCATCCCAATTACTGTTTTGTCTCCCCCCAACAAGGACGAATAGATTACACAACCAAGAATACCAATTAATATCTCATCTTTCCACACAACAAGGATGAACACTTTACAGGACTGGGCATCCCAGTTACCATCTCATTCTTCCTGCCTACAAGGATAGAGACATTACAGACCAGGCATCCCAGTTACTACCTCATCCCCCCACAAGGATAAATGCATTACAAACTAGTCATCCCAACTACTCTGCCATCCTTCAACACCAGCAAGCACAAATACATTACAAGAGCAGGCATTCCAGTTACTCCCCCCAGCAAGGATAAATACATTACAGGACCAGGCATCCATGTTACTATCTTATCCTTCCACAGCAACAAGGATAAATATGTTACAGCACCAGACATCCCAGTTACTATGTCACCCTTCCACACCAGAAAGGATAAATACATTGTAGGACCTGGCATCCTAGTCACTCTATTCTCCCCCCCAAGAAGGATAAATACATTACAGGACCAGGCACCACCCATCCCAGTTACTATGTCATCCTTCCACACCAGCAAGGATAACTACATTACAAGACTAGGCATCCCAGTTACTATCTCATCCTTTCACACCAGCAAGGATAAATACATTACAAGACCAGGCATCCCATTTATTATCTCACCCCTCTAACAAGGATAAATACATCACAGGCATTGGCATCCCAACTAATATATCATCCTTCCACACCAACAGGGATAAATACATTACGAGACCAGACATCCCAGTTCTTATGTCTTCCTTCCACATTAACAAGGATAAATACCTTCCAGACCAGCCATCCCAATTACTATGTCATCATTCCCCGCCACCAAGGAAAAATACATTACAGGCCAGCCATCCCAATTACTATCTCATCCTTCCCCACCAACAAGGATAAATGCATTACATGACCTGGCATCCCAGTTACTATCTCATCCTTCCACATCAACAAGGATAAATACCTTACAGACCAGCCATCCCACTTACAATGTCATCATTCCCCGCCACCAAGGATAAGTACATTACAGTACAAGGCATCCCAATTACTATCTCATCCTTCCCTGCCAACAAGGATAAATACATTACAGGACCAGGCATCCCAGTTACTATGTCATCCTTCCCAGGCAGCAAGGATAAATGCACTACAGGAGCAGGCATCTCGACTAGTTTCTCACCCCCCAACAAGGACAAATACATTACAGGAGCAGGCATACCATTTACTATGTCATCCTTCTACACCAGCAAGGATAAATACATTGCAGGACGTGGCATCCCAGTTACTCTGCCCCCCCCCCCCCTTGCAACAAGGATAAATACATTACAGGACCAGGAATCCCATTTACTCTATCCTCCCTCCTTTCACACCAGCAGCTATAAATACATTACAGGACCAGGCATCCCAGTTACTGTCTCATCCTTGTACACCGCCAATCATAAATACGTTACAGGACCAGGCATCCCAATTATTATCTCATCCTTTCACCAGCAAGGATAAATACATAACAGGACCAGACATCCCAATTACTATGTCATTACCCCACCAACAAGGATAAATAAATTGCAAGACCAGGCATCTCCATTACTGCCTCATCCCTCCTCGACAACAAGGATAAATACATTACAGGACCAGGCATCCTAATTACTATATCAACCTCGCCCCAATATGGATAAATATATTACAGTACCAGGCATCCCAATTAGTATTTCACCCCCCCCCCCAACAAGGATAAATACATTACAGGACTAGGTACCTCCATTACTGCCTCATCCCTCCTTAACAACAAGGATAAATACATTACAGTACCAAGCTTCCCAATTAGTATTTCACCCCCCCAACAAGGATAAATACATTACAGGACCAAGCATCCCAATTACTATGTCATCCTTCCACACCAGCAAGTATAAACATATTGCAGGACCTGGCATTCCAGTAACTCTATCCTCCCCCCAAACAAGGATAAATGTATTACAGGACCAGGCATACCACTTACTGTGTCATCATTCCACAGCAGCAAGGATGAATACATTACAGGACCAGGCATCCCAATTACTATCTCATCCCCACCAACAAGGATAAATACATTACAGGACCAAGCATCCCAATTACTGTCTCATCCTTTCCCGCCAACAAGGAGAAAGAGGTTTCAGGGCCAGGTATCCGAATTACTATCTCACCCCCCCTCCAACATGGGTAAATACTTTACAGGACTGGGCATTCCAATTACTGTCTCATCCTTCCACACCAGCAAGGATAAATAGATTACAAGACCAGGCATCCCAGTTTCCAAGAATGCCCATTAGAACTACCCTCAACACAAGCCACAATGATCACAAATGCTTCCCACTTAGTAGGTGGGGGAACATTTCTTTTGAAAGACGTTCCAAAGCACTTGGTCATCTGTAGAGACCAGCTTTCACATCAGCATTTAGGAGACAAGAGCAGTTCTCAGAGTGTGG
>NC_056725.1:108834003-108974027 GCF_019279795.1 Protopterus annectens
TTTTAAAGAGAAACAGCTGCAGTAATGAAACTTTTTCGAGAGAAAACAATCTGTCCTATCAGTAATAACTTAATGCCTTTCTTTCAACAATCAACTAGAGTCAGCTGCATGAGAAAAGGATGTTGCAGGTAGAGTTTTGCCCACTTAGGTTTCAGCCTGGAAAGTACAGTGTCTCAGTACATTCTGTTGCTGGAGTTTGCAGCTGAATGTCAATCATAGTTGTGGGTGGGGATGCAGGACTGATGTCACCATGTAAATATGTCAAATATTCTAGACAACTGAGCTAAGAAAATTTGGTATCAGTTTTGCACAAGATGTCATATCAGAAATACACAGTAAGTCAGGTAAAATTATATTGGATGGTTATATGTATAATAAATAAAATTTACTGATAGTGCTGAATATGAATGATTTGTGTCATTCTCTAAATGTGTTGAATCAGTGTATATGTATTAAACATGTTTTTGAAAGTGGTCCAGACTGCTTATGTGATGTTATGACTGGTATATTAGGAAAGATCTGTTTTACACAGGCTAGTAAACATGGAAGTTGGAATTAAAGTTGTTTCACTATATTTTTGTGCAATTGTGGTTGTCTGCAGCATACCAGATGAAGAAGAGCAGGAGAGAAAATGAACAGAATTAAGAAAGGAAGATGTTAAGAGAAGAAAGAGAAGAGGATATGAAGGGTATAAAAAATAAAAACTAAAGTAGTAGAAGATAAGACAGCTTTGGTAAAAACTTTAGTTGAGTCTAGATCAGATGCTGCTTTTAAGTAAGAAATAATTAGTGGGGCATATAACTTTAAGAATCAGTCACAGGATTTTAGAAAAAATTGGGAAGAAAGACTGGAAAGCAATCTTCAAAGGAAGATTCAGTGCTAGGTTACCAAGGTAGCTGCTTAGGGCCACATGTTGTCAGGGAGGCTTGGGAAAGGAACAGTGAGAGGCAGGGCCGGATCCAGCACTGGGCGACCTAGGTAGCTGCTTAGGGTCCCATGCTGTCAGGGAAGCTTCGGGTAAGAGCTTTAATCCAACTGCCAAACCAGTTTCTTAAGTAAAAGCACAAAATATGTGTTGATGTAAAACCTGTTATTCTGTTCACCTTTTAAGTGACTTAGAGTTGTATGTTAGGCTAATTGCAAAGACATAGGGAGGTCAAAATGAAATGTAGTTGTCCTGTAAACATGTAATTACCCCAAAAAACATAAAACAGTATGCTACAGGCAGTGATATTTCTTATTTGGGTATGACTTGAGTTGTCAAACAAAAACTAGTGTTATAACATTATATTATCTGTAATTGTTTTGCTTTATTCACTGCACTAGAGTGAATTAATTCATTAATAGGTCTAGAATGTGTAATATAGTCTAAACATGTTGCATGTTAATAATATGTTTTTGCATTACCTGTTTTAGAGCCTCCAGCAGATACGAAGGATTTTACATTTGTCAATTCATATATTCTCCATTATTTAGAGTGAGGATCAGAACCAGCTGATCATCAGCATCCTTTATGTAGTCATTTTTGCAGATTATTGTGATACAGTCTTCTCTACAAGATCAGACTGTAAAGGATTTCTGCATTGTTTATGTAGTCAGTGCTGCAGATTGTTGTGGTACAGTCTTCTATACAAGATCAGCTTGTAAAGGCTTTCTCCATTTAGTTTAAAACTGTTAGTATGGCAGTTAGTTTTAGTCTACTTTAAAACTGTTAGTCTAGCAGTTAGCACATATTAATGAGATGCGTCCTGTGACAAGGGTGCAGAGTTTGAATCTTTCCACCTTCATTTACCTCCTGCATGACATTTGAGTAAGCCTTTTAACCAGACAGTGCTTTGGAGTAGTTGGGAATTTGGGCTAGGCTCCTTAACAGTCTCCAGGATTGCACGTCTTGTAACTATAAACCTTGTGTTGTTTGCCAGACATTCCTTATTGCATAGCTGATCTAGTTCAGGAAATGTTATGGAATTATCACCAGAACATTATTTTATAATGTAGCACAGACCATTTATACTTCAAGGGCAGCAGTCAGTGCATTTGTAAATTAAGCACTTAAATGCAAAGGTGTTTGCCTGTAGCAACCTTTGTATTAGTAATAATTCTATTTAATGTGGAATTACTGAGATAACTTTTTTGCACATACTGACTTAGCATACGTTAACCTGTGGTTGTTATTCCTTATGCTGTTATAAATAGTCTTCTATTTAAACTGTGCTACACATGGCTCGATCTTATGGTATGATGCTAGTCATCTTTGTACAGTTTCATGTAGTTTGGTCACAACTACTAGTAAAGTACATGTAATATACTTCTTCGTAACAGTAATGGGTGTACACAGTCAAAGAGGTTATAACTGGGTGGGGGTGGGGGGCTGACTGTGGATGAAAATATTTTATATGCTTATAATCTGGTCACTTTTAAACAGTCAGTAATCTGGCTTTGTAGAACTAGTGTGTGTGTGTGTGTGTGTGTGTGTGTGTGTGTGTGTGTGTGTGTGTGTGTGCTCGCGCGCGTGCATGTGTTTGAGAAGTACACTAGAATACTTTACCTTCTTGTGTTTGTGTGAAACAAATTTGAAATATGTGACTTTGATTATTAATATTATTCATTTTTTGACACGGATATCTGAGAAGGATGCAGTCAACAATGTAGCTGTAACTGCTGGATTTGGAGGATGTCTGTGGATATAAATGTACACGTGGTGAGACTAGCCATATGCATTTTCAATGAATGTGAGTTTCAAAGGAAGAGAAGTGGACTGCTGCTTGTGCTAAGTTTGATTTTAATGTAATACTATATTGTTTTGTTTTCTTTATCAAAAAAAATCAGTGCTTATGTTATAAAATTTGAAATAAAGGTTTGAAGTCAAACCTCTGTAAGTATCGTAACAGCAAAGAAGAAAATAGTATGTCTGCTGACAGGGTAGAATAGTGTCATGGTAACTGGGAGAGACAGCCAAGTAATGGGACACTGGGATGGTTGTGGGGAGGGGCATACAGGGTAGAATAGTGTCATGGTAACTGGGAGAGACAACCAAGTAATGGGACACTGGGATGGTTGTGGGGAGGGGCATACAGGGTAGAATAGTGTCATGGTAACTGGGAGAGACAACCAAGTAATGGGACACTGGGATGGTTGTGGGGAGGGGCCCTGGTCCATTATCCTCCCTAGGGCCTCATATGACCATGATCTGGCTCTGATGGGGAGACATATGTACGGTTGTCAAGTATGCAACAAAGTCATGAAGGTTTATGATTTTTTGCTTAGATGTGTTTGCATAGATGTTTTGGTAATTTTCCATTAACGGAGCAGCAGGCAAAATGTGCGGTTGATGTCAAGTCATTGCTTTGTTAAAGTTAGAAAAAAATGAAGTAATTAGTTCCCCGAATAACACCTTTTGTATTTTGTATTAGTATACATTTTGTAAAGGTTATGAAGACTGAAGCTCAAATGTCTGTCATCATTTAGTTATTTAAATCCTCAAGGATGTACCCGAAAGCCACAGTTTTTAGGATGAACACACCAAAAACACGAGGACTGAAGAGTGAAGCTGAAATGTCTGTCATCCCTTAGTTATTTAAATCCTGAAGGATTTACCTGAAAACCACAGTTTTTATGATGAACACACCAAAAACACAAGGCAAAAACCTTGACAGTTGAGAGGCTTCAACTAGGAAATTTGTAGCTTGGATAAATGTGCTATTTTACTTATTGAAAAGTAATTGTAATGAGTTAATAAGATTCACTTCTATTTAGCATGGATATCGGTTACCCCTTCAGTGAGGGACATGAAGTTTAAAAACCTCAGAAGAGGAACAATCCTTGTAATGACACATGTTTGAGAGGTATGCTCACCAGGCTGTATTGCTAAGGGGCAGTGAGTAGACACACGCCACAGCCTTAACCTCTTCATTGTCCCTTGAGTTATGCCTAATATTTTTGACTTATCTGTAGTGATTTTTTCTTCTCTGATAAATCACTGAGGATTTACACACTCAACTCAACTAGTAAACCAAATCAACAATAATCAGGAACACTATTAAAATATTTTAATAACTTTCTCTGTCTATATTTACATTGCTTTGTAATACTGAATTAATGGAAAAGTACCAATTTTTTAACACCAAATATAGCGTCCTTTTCCTCATGTAGAGTAGAGAGCCAATGCTGGAGGGTCTGATAAATAAGAGATAAAGTTTTTGTGAATACTCTGTCAAATGTAGGAGCAAAATGTAAGACAAATGGCATGATTCTTTTGGGTTGATTCTTTGGAAGCTGAGACCACGGTATCACAGAAATCTTAGCAGCTACCTTACTAAAAAAACAGCGCTATTGGCTGCAAAAGCAAAAATCTAGAAATATCGGTGAAAATCTAAAATGAATATATTGAAAGATAAAAAAGAGATTTAGAGGTAAAGAGGGAAAAGGAGAATCTTTAGGAAAAGGCAGAAATTTTAGGAACAATACATGCAGAATAATGTCAATACATACAGAATAATAGAAAATAGAAGGATTGAGACAGTTATGTAATGGATAAATGTCAGTTTTTAAAAAGAAACGAAATATATGTATAATATGTGTAAATGAAAAACATTAGTATGCCTTGTTTTCCTTTCTATTAATACGTGTGACTATATTTTAAGTGAAAGCTAAAAGTGAACAAGGTAGACATTGTGTTGAATGTATGTACACACACACACACACACACACACACACACACACACACACACACACACACACACACACACACACACACACACACACACTCTGACACACACACACACACACACACACACACACACATTCACACATTCACACAATGGTCTAAGGTCTGAATGTCCTCAGTTGTGTCTTCAGTTATATAGGCTTTTGATATGGAAAGTACAGGGTCCTTAGTGCTGCTGTTAATATCAAAATATATTTCATTAGCTTACTTTTCCATATTACATCTGTGCATTTTGCCTACATGCTTTTAAAGGATTTTGAATAGAACTGGATTGTATCATGTAGGTACACTGATATTTTGGAAGGTTTAAAAAAATAAATTCGGCAGTATGTAGACATTTACAAAATTTAGCTACAGTGATTCAGTCTGCTGAATGCTGTTTCTCCACAGGTTAATACCTTTGAAGTGATGGAAGCCATTTGTATTTTATTTATTAAATTTTTTAACTGGGTAATGTCTGGCTGGGCCAGAAGCCCATTTTCAGTGGAGACCCGGGGAGAAAAGCTCCAGTTATACAGTTTACAGTTACACAAACTAATAATACTATTCATATTAACAATACTGGCAGAAAATACTGTTAGCAAAACTAATATTACTACAAATAGTAAGAGCAATGACAAAAATTAATTGTGATTGATCCATAGAAACAGTGTAATTCAACTGGCAATGTTAATTACTGTCAAGGACAACTATAGCAGCTGACAGGATATACAGTGATTTAGGGGACCAGATAGTATACATGACTTATAACAGTAATGTTGTGTAGGACCTATGTCCAAAAACTAGTTGTTGGTTTAAACTGAAGAATTTAGCTAGGTGGAAGTAACAGAATTCACAGGGTTAACAGATAGAGATTAGAAGGAGCAAACCTAGGAGATAAAGTCAGGAGTGGGTAGACTTAGCCAGGTATATGGCAGGAGCAAAGCCAATGTTTTGCTAGATGTTCTTTTAGGAGTTGTTTGAAGTCATGATAGTTAGATTTTTTTGCTATGGTTTGAGGAAGTGTGTTCCAGAGCTTGGCAATTTTATAGGAGTAGAGGGAGGTGCCATGGGAGGTGTGGGGTTGAATAACCTTTAGCATTAGTTTGTTAGAAGATCTAAGTGATCTGATATTTGGAAAATGTAAGACAATCATTGGGTAGGTGGATTAGTTTCTGGGCTATGGTCAGCTGGTTGAGCAATAGGTTAGGGAGTTCTAGTGAGTTGAGTTGGGAAAGTATGGTGCAGTGGTGGGTTCTAAATGGGTGTCCTGTGGCAACTTTAGCGATTTTGTTGTAGTAGGATTCTAGGTTATTAAGGTCAGTTTTTCGCAGGTTAGTAAATATTTGGAATCTGTAAAGGGAGGGTGTAAAGCAGTTGTGAACAAGCAGTGGCTACTCTGGCACTTTCTGTAAGGTATTATTTGGCTTTATACAGGGTGCCTAGTTTGAAGTGAACATTTTTGATAGTGAGGGAAATGTGCCTGTCAAATCTTAGGTTTTCTTCTATTGTTATGCCCAGAAGTTTGGTTTGGCTTGTGGGTTCTATCCTGGTACCATTTGAGAAGAGTATTGTTAGAGGGGCCTGGTGTGATTTGGCTTTGTTGTTTCTGAAGACTATTATCTTAGTTTTGTTTGGGTTTAGAATAAGTTGATGTTCTGTGAGGTAGTTTTCTATATCTTGAAAAGAGGTTTGCATTTTTATTTGGAGTTCCTGGGGGGTGAGGGCAGAGCATATAAGTGTGGAATCAGCATACTGGACAATGGAGGCTAGTTTCATTCCAGAGCTGAGGTTATTTGTAAATACTGTAAAGAGGAGAGGACCTAATATGGAACCTTGGGGTACCCCGACAGAGATGGGGAGTAAGGGGGAAAGGCTGTTTTCCCATTTGGTAGCTTGCTGTCAGTTGGAAAGATAGCTATGGAACCAGGATAGGGCTGATGAATTAAGGCCATAGGATGAGAGTTTGTTGAGAAGTATTTGGTGGGATATGGTGTCAAAGGCTTTTGACATATCAAGGAAAATGATGAGACGAGTTGGCCTTCATTTATGAGATGTTGGATGGTGCTAGACAGAAGGGCAGTACTAGTGCTACATTTTGGTCTAAAACCATGTTGTAAGATGGAAAGGAGGTTGTGATTGAGGAGGTGGTTTAAGAGCTGGTTGTGAATGCATTTTTCTAACATTTTAGCAAGAGGAGAGAGGATGGCTATGGGGCAGTAGTTGGTTAGTTCTTTAGAGAGTCCGCCTTAATGGAGGGGAATGATATGAGGTATTTTGCAGAGAGAGGGGTTGTATTGCTCTGCAATGGAGCAGTTGATCAGGACAGATATGGGGTAGGCAATTGCAGGGGCGGTAATTTTAAGAAATTCATTGGGTAGTTGGTCTGCTGCTAGACAGCAGGGTTTAAGCTTGGAAGGGAGTGATTTTATGTAGCTTGTTTGAATCAGTGTAAATGTGAGTGGGTTGGGGAGTCTGAGGAGGATGTGGGGATGGACAGAGGATGGTTAGGCTGGTTGCCCACCAGTGAGGTGATTGTGTTAATAAAGTGTGAGTTGAATTGTGTTGCAAAAGGGTCATTTATATTTGTGGTTACTGGTAGAGGGGTTGGGGTATAACCAGGGTTGAGGAGATTAATGTTTTTCCAGAATTTTGGGGGGTTGATTTGGTGGTGTTGTTGGCATATATAGAAACAGAAGTAGTTTTGTTTGTCAGATTTAATTTGTTCCTTAGATAGATTTCAGACTTGTTGGTATGTGATGGGGTTTGCTCTGTTTTTGGTGGTGTGATAAGTTAACCAAGTCCTGTCTCTTTGTTTGAGTAGTAATTTAGTGTCTTTTGATAGTCAGGGTAGGTTTGTAGGCTTTGGTCTAATTTTCCTAGTGGGTGCAAGCTTGTTTAGTATATTAAGAAGGTATTGTTGAAGCATTGAACCGCATGATCCAGTGGAAGGCTACTAAGTGGTGACCAGTTGCTTTGTTGAAGTAGTGGGTTAAAAGTGGAAGGGGAGACATTTTTCTTGTTATGGATGAATCTATATGTTGTGTTGGTTTGGGTGTGGACCCGTTTTCTGTACAGGAAGGTTGGGGAGTGGTCACTGAGTGAGTCTGAAAGACAGCCAGCTAGGTAGCGTGCGTTAGTATCCAGTCTAAGGTTGACTGCCTTTTGGAATATTTGTCCATTCGAGTTGGACAGATTATGGTTTGGGTAAAACTGAAAAGGTTTAGGAAATGGGAGGGGTGCTCGATGAGCAGGTGTGCCAGTCTAAGTTGAAATCACTTAGGATTATAGAAACCTGTTGTAAAATAGTTGCTGGGGGTTCATTGTGAAGGGATTCCCTACACCTTGTCTGGCTTAAACTGGATGAGCTGTCATCTGTCATGTACAACTTGGTGATGCCTAGACATCCTGATTAGTGTTTTCCTTTAGGAATTCACTGTTGGTCTGGTTATGTGTGGAAAGTGATCCCTTTAGTTTGGTCGATTTCACCATAATCAGTGTCGGGCACTGACCAGCAATCCACACCATCACCAGCTGGCCTTTGTCTTAATAGGTCTAACCATTGTGTCCTCCAACTTTGTGTTAGCACCTCCCATTTGGTCTTTATCTATGTTTTGTGTTTGTCTGTCCCAGCTTCCAAATTCCCTCCATCCATCCTCCACCTTCCTGTTACATCTGTCCCCATCTACTACTTTTCTAGAAAAAATAAAAAGTTGTCCTGAAAATAAAGTGTACAGCCCTGTCCCTCCACACTCCCAGTCTTTCCTTCCCTGTGTCCCTCCACACTCCCAGTCTTTCCTTCCCTGTGTCCCTCCACACTCCCAGTCTTTCCTTCCCTGTGTCCCTCCACACTCCCAGTCTTTCCTTCCCTGTGTCCCTCTCCATGTTTTTTTATTCTCTGTGTCTTCCTCTTTTCTATATATCCTGTACCACATGAATAAAAACTGATGGGTACTTTGCTGGGGGCAATATTCTCATAGCATGTTGAAGCAGCAGTTCTTCACATGCACTCTTGCATGCATGTTGCATGCATACTGCTGCTGTTTGTGAGTTCTGTAACTGCAGCTGTGATATTTACCTGCATTTGCTGGCACCATCATTTAATGAACAGATTTCTTAATTAATTTTCTGTTGTGGCACTAAATACTTCCTGTTTAATTGATAATTACATTATCGCTGAATCATGCAACTTGTAATCATCTCATTAACCAGTGCTCATCTCTGTGCATTACATAATGCTACCCTCAGGAACCATTTCTTACTGTTGGTGTTAATATCCAAATACAGTTCCTAATCAGAGCTTTAGACTGCTACATCTTTTGAGTTTGCAAATATGCCATAAAAATAATTTGCAGAGAACAATATTGTGCAAATCAAATGTAGTCAAGTCCTAATTTTCATTTCATGAATGTAAGTGTTTAGGAAATGATTTTAGAGGGTTTGACAAGCAGATTGAATTGTTAGTAATGAAAAAAATAAAACACAATTGCTGCTTATGTCCCATGAGGTCTTAATTTGCAGTTTTCCTTAGCATCTTTTTAAAGAAGAAACTTTCATTTGTTATATAGTTTAATTGTACAGTGTATTTCACTGTATGTTTGGCTTTATACAATGTATTTTGAAAATAAGACTACATCAAAGGATTTTAGAAGGTGGCATGCAGAATAAATTATTATTACTGGAAGTGGAGTGGGAGAATATGCTATGGCATGATTCCTTGTGAGACTTAATAAAGAAAAACCTGCAGCTACGTAAGGAACATGCTTGTACAGGGTGTTAGGCACCCATGAAATTTGCAGCCCACAAACCTCATCTCCCATCAGATACTGCGGATTTCTGTTTTGTTCTACTTCAGCATTTATTTGTGTCGAGAGCAGGGCAGGTCATTGGTTGTTTTTTGCTTCCTCCACTGAGAAGGTGGTATCAGCAAAAAGTTACAGTTCCATCAGGCCTGCTTCACTGAAGTAAGGACTTTGCTTGCAGTTCAAAATTTTTTTGTACTGGTGGAAGTGAGTGGCAAAGAAAGGACCTAACTGGTCCAAATGAAGCTTGCAGCACTTCGTATCCACAAAGATCTGCCTTTAGATAGGCAGATGACGTGCATATTTTTTTATCTTTACTAGAGTTAATTCTAGTAAATATTATTTCATTTGGACTACATTTTTTACGTAGGAGTTGTTGAATTTATCAAAGGAGTGAGTGAGAAGGACAAGACAGTGAGGGAAAAGGGATTCTACCCAGAAGTTGTGACTTAGTCCAGATTTCTTGTGCGAAGTGGTTGAGAGATGGGAGGGGGCTGTGAGATTACTGCTGAATATCCATATTTGTATACATTTCTAAAAGCAGTATTGAAAATGTGTCTCTGATTTTATGCCTTTGTCCTGTTATATTTGTCTTTGTCTACACTTTTGTGCTAATAGGTACCGGGGGCACAATATTGTTGAATATCCAGATTTTTATGCTTCTAAACTCAGAACAAGAAAAGTGTCCCTGATTGTCTTTGTCCTGCCATTATCTTTGGCTTAGTCCAGATTTATTAGCTTTGTTTACACTTTTGTGCTGAGATTGGGGGGGGGGGGGGTGAGAATATTTCAGAATGATTTTTATGTTTGTAAATGAAGTAGTAAAACCGTATCCCTAATTGCCTTTGTCGTATTGTCCTACCACTACTTTTGACTTGGCCCAGATTTATTGGCTATGTTTACACTCTTTGTGCTGAGTTTGTGAGGTGTTGAGAATATTGCAGAATGCCCAGATTTTTGTTTGTAAATGAAGTACTAAAACTGTGTCCCTAATTGTCTTTGTCCTATTGTCCTACCATTACTTTTGGCTTTGTCCATATTTCTCATGCTAACAGCAGATTGTGTGTGTGTGTGGGGGGGCTATGAGTGTTGCACAATGTTTGGACTTTTGTCTGATATTTCTGGTCTGTCTTCATAATAACTGTGGTGTCGCAAAACATTGAGGATTGAAGTTACCAAACAACACTTTTTCAACTTCATATCCTTCACAAAAGTCATGCTAATAAAAGTTATTCTAGCATCCTTGGATGTTTATAAGATTAATATTTAAAATGTGTCCCTAGCTTTAGACTTCTGTCCAGAATTTGTGTGGTAATAGGTATGTGTGTGTGTGTGTGTGTGGGGGGGGGGTGCACTGTTAGAACGTAGTAGTATTTCTAGATGTTTCCTTGTTTTTGGTCTGACCCTCATGAATGTGGTTTTCAAGTAAATCTTTTGATTTTCAGACTTCATCCTTCACAAAATGCATACTGCTGCACAGCCTGTTCAAGCTTCTGTTTTAGTTTTATGCCCATTCACTTGTCTCTTTTGTTCTACCATTAGTCTGGCTTTTCCAGAGTTCTTATGTTAACAGGTTGACAGGTAAGAGGTAATTGCAGTCACCTATTCTAGGCAGCTTGTAATATGAATATTTAGTGTTTTGGGGGGGTGAAAGTGGCAGAATCTTATAGAATATCCTGAGGGTTGCCTTCTATTTTTGTTTGCCTTAAAACTCAGCGGTTTTCTCATCACTGATGCTGCAGTTTCAGTTTTTATCATTCATAAAATGTATGCGAATAGAAGACCTGTTTAGCAACGTTCAAAACTATGATGAATTTTGAAAATCTGTCCTTGAATTTGGCCTTTGTGTTTCAGTTCTTTAGGCCTACTGGTCACTTACTGTTGCACCACAGGCAGAAGAAACTGAAGGATAACTGATGTCAATGAAACAGAAGTGCATTATGGGAGTATATCATTGTGTAATCATCTTTTTGGGCCTGTCTGTTGTACAGTTTGATGTTAAGTTGTCAATCTCGCCTTCATTCTTGCTGGATGGGTTCAGAGCCGATCCTCGGCTCCGACTCGGCCACTTACTAAAGCTCGAGAGCTAATTTTACCGGCTTGAGGCAACCCTATATCCCATGATGCTAGGCGATAACTACCCAGATCTCGTTTGCCGCTTTAAGCTTGCAGGTGCGTTTTACCGGCTCTTGGTAAGTTTTCAATTTTCAGACTTTTAGTCACTCCCTTTTGTCTTAGTTCCACTCCTTTTATTGTTTTAACTGGTAACGGTTAATTTTAAACCCTGTTCCCATTAGTGGTTCCCCTTATCCCAGTTATATATCCCTTCCCCTAGGTTAGGCCTTAAGCCTCCCCCTTTCCTAATTCTATCAGGGATTCTGTGTAGTGTTTGGGTGTGTTAGTATCCCTGTTTTATTTTTTATATTTGGATTGGGTGTTTGTGTGTATGTGTGTTTTTTACTTTGGTGCTCCCTCGACACTGTTATGTCGAAGGACACAAAGGTCTCAGGCTTCAAGAAGTGTGACTCGTGCTGTCAGAAAATGTCTCTGACAGACGGTCACACTTCTTCTGTTTACTGCCTGGGACCTCTGCACCTGCAGGACTCTTGTTCTGTGTGCTATGCATTCAGCCCAAGAGTCCTGCAGGAGCGCAGAAACAAATTAATATTGAGCGGCTTGTTAAAGCCTGAGAGCTCCCTGACTAAGTCTGCTCCGGGGAAGCCCTCGAAGCCAGCAAAGCCGTCGGCTCCAAGTCCCAAGCCATCAGCTACTGGCTCACCTTCTGTGACAAGATTGGCTCCAGCCGGAGCCGATCCTTCCGTGTCACAGCTTCCAGTATCGGCTCCACTCGGAGTTGATACCGCTGAATCCTTGCACTCACTGTCGGCTCCAGCTGGAGCCGACGTATCCTCGGCTCCACCCACCTCCAGAAAGAGGTCAAGATCCCCTTCGTTGGAGTCTATCCATTTGGCTCCGAGATCACCCCTGCTCTCGGAGCGGAGCCATCGGAGCCGATCTTCTTGGTCGTCCAGGCTTTCTGACCATGACCTTGAGAGAGTGGTGAGTAGGCTATTAAAGTCTCAGGCATTGTCCCAAATGCTCCATAGCCCGTCTCATCAGACAGTAGCTATTACACATCCACCTATTATTCCTCCTTCGACTCTCCTGCAGAGTTCAGAGCCAGAGCTCCTCGGAGCCATGACTGTTGTGGCGTCGGAGCCAATACCTCCCCCTTCGGCTCTGTCGTCCTCTGCTCCAATCTCCTCCTTGATGCCTTCATTGGAGGGATCCAGGCGTCTGGTCTCTCTCGCCGGCATCGAGGGGGCAAGTGGCATCGGACCCTTGTCCGACCCCGTTCTCCCTCTTGGAGCGTCGGCGCTGGTGAGCTCGGCCCCATCTGCCTCGGAGCCGTCCCTGTCGGTGCGGCCTGGGGTTCCTATCTCTTTGGAGCGGGAGCCCTCTGGCCTCTCTGATGGGGGAGCCTTCGAGGTGATGAGGAGTGTACTAGCCCCAGGGCATAGTCAACGGTCAGTTCCATCAGCTCCTCCCACTACAGTGCCTGCTGACGTCTCTTCCCACTCTCTTGCTCCCGGGCCCAGAGATCCAATGCCTCAGGTTTCCCCACTGGGAATATCTTCCTCTTCCGAGGCTTCTCCTGACCCATCAGGTGAGCCTCTGCGTAAGAGGACATGTAAGAGGAAACATCTAGACTCCCCCGAGTCTATTACATCCGATACCGACTTGGATGAGTCGGAGGGATCCCCAAGGTCCCCCTCTGAGGATGTCTCTTTCTCAGACATCCTTGAAATCCTTAAGCAGAGGGGGAACTGGCCTTCCCTTAATCCTTCCGAGGACGAGTCGGTTTACCTGGAGGCATTTGGTTCTCGACCCTCCACCTCCTGGGTGTCTCCGCCTTTCGACCCCCTTATGGATGTGGTGGCTTGGAAGGCATGGACGGCCCCGGATTCGGTGGAACCCACTCCTAGGAGGCCTTCTAAATTCATTACGGCCCCACCTGATAGGCAATTTTTGACAAAAGGTGTCCTGGTTGATGCCATGGTGGTGGCCTCAGCCACCAAGAAGGAACTAGCCGATCCTTCAGTACCTATCCATCCTCCTAACAAGGATTCTAGGACTATGGATAGGTACGGTAAGCGGATGTTTTCTTCAGTGACCTTTGCCATGCGGTCGCTGAACTACATGTTTCACTTCACCCGCCTTCAGAGAGATGTTCTCAAAGAGCTGGGAGAAGTTTTACAGGATCCGTCAGCTGCTGGGTCCCAGGATAAAATTAACTCACAGCTAGGAACCCTAAACTCTATTGTTAACTCCTCCATGCGGTTCATTTCATATGCAGCTGATGGAGCGAGTAGGGCCGCAGGCACAGGAGGGGCATTAAGGTGTCACGCCTGGATGCAGCTTTGTAATTTTGCAGACCCCTTTAAGGCATCCTTCACAAATTCTCCTTTTGATGGTTCGACCTTGTTCGGACCTCAAGTGAAAGACACCTTGACCAGATGCGAACAAGATGGCAAGACTCTTTCTGCCGTAGGAGTCCGTTTCTCCACCCCTTCAAGACCTTACCCCAAGGGTCAGAAGGGAGGGAAAATGTGGTTCCGCAAATCTCAAGGAGTCACGCCTGACGCACGAGGTCAGTTTACCCCCAGAGACAGAGGGGGTAACAACAACAGACGCTGCCCTAGGGGCAGAGGAGGTCCGCAGAATCAGGGTAGCAGGGAGCCTCTCTCTGAGAAACCCTTCCAGCATCCCTGAGATGTTGCCCGATTGTTCACCTTCAGAGGCAGTCGGGGGAAGATTGTCACTGTACCCAAAAGTCTGGCTTTCCCTTACTCAAGACAAATGGGTACAGTCGATCATATCCGAGGGTTACAAAATTCCCTTTATCCAAACCCCAATTAAGCAAAAGGGAACCCTTCCCGACTTTCCACCCGGTCTAAGGGAACTAGCAGTACCAGAGATATCAAAACTGCTAGCAAAAAGAGCCATCCAGCCAGTCCCAGCAGACCAACTAGGATCCGGAATCTACTCAAGGTTCTTTTTAGTACCGAAAAAGACAGGGGACTGGAGACCAATATTAGATCTCAGCAAACTAAACAAGTTTGTAAAGAGAACAATATTCCGGATGGTCACGCTACAGTCCATTTTACCCTTTCTGGGCAAGGACAATTGGATGTGCTCGGTGGACCTTCAGGATGCGTACTACCACATCAAAATTCACAGGCACTCCAGAAGGTTTCTCCGCTTTCGGCTGGGGGCCAGTCACTACCAGTTCAGAGCCCTGCCCTTTGGTCTCACTACAGCCCCCAGAGTGTTCACCAAATGTATGGCAGCAGTTACGGCTCACCTGAGACGTCAAGGATTCCAGGTGTTTCCATATCTAGATGACTGGCTCCTCACTGCCACCACCAGGCATCAACTTCTCCAAGCCAGAGATTACACCATTCACATTTGCAGAGGGCTAAGAATCTCTATAAATTTCGAAAAATCTGCCTTGTCGCCTTGTCAATCTATTACCTTTATAGTCACCAATTTAGACACCGTACAACTGTCAGCAAAATTAACAGATCAAAGGATCTTAGATATTCTAAACCACATCCATTTTCTTCTTCAGACCAACAAAATTCAGGCCAGGTATGCCCTGAAAGTATTGGGTATTATGGCGGCCGCCATAACACTTCTTCCCCTTGCCCGCTTTTACATGCGTCTCCTTCAGTGGATGCTTTTCGCCCAGTGGTCTTTTCAACGACTCCCTATGCATCACAAGATCATGATAACTCCAGCTTGCAAAAGGCATCTGTCCTGGTGGATATTGTCCCCTCAAGTCCATCAAGGCAGACCCTTTGTTCCTCCCACCCCGGTCGCCACGGTTACATCGGACGCCTCCCTGATTGGGTGGGGGGGGGGCATTTTCAGGGCAGGATGGTCCATGGCACTTGGCAACCTTTCGAATGCCACCTGCATATAAATGTCCTGGAGATGAGAGCAGCGCTTTTAACGTTGCAAGCCCTCCACGACTCTCTTCCCCTGGGGACTATTGCAATCCAAACGGACAACATGTCCGTAGTGTGGTATATCAACAAGCAGGGCAGAACCAAGTCCTATCCCCTGTGTCGAGAGGCACTCAGACTTTGGCAGTGGGCAATCTCTTCTCAGCGGTTTCTGATAGCAACGCATATCCCCGGGAAATCCAACATCATAGCGGACAGGTTGAGCAGAGCTATTCTCATGCCTCACAAGTGGTCTCTCAAACAATCTGTGACGGAAGAGATTTTTCAGAAGTGGGGCCTTCCTTGCTGCGATCTTTTTGCTACGCCTCAAAACAGCAAATTCCCCGACTTCTTCACCCTCTTCCCCCTTCCAGGCCATCCCCCCAGAGATGCTCTAGTCCAAGATTGGCCCCGGGGACTTCTCTATGCTTTTCCACCTTTTCCTCTAATACCACAAGTAATTCAGAAAGTAACCGCCTTGAGAGCCAAGATGATTCTCATTGCCCCTTATTGGCCTCGACAGATATGGTTTCCGTTCCTGCATCGTTATTTTTTGGTACAGCCTTGGCATCTGGACCCGGTTCCAGATCTTCTGACCCACCAGTCGGGGCACCTGCACCAATCCATACCTTCTCTCAACCCCACTGCTTGGTTGCTCCACTTCCATCCCTAGCCAGGCTTCCTATGATTTCTAATCCCGTCCGGGATATCATAGTAGCTTCCCTTAAATCTTCCACCAGAAGGATTTACACTAGTAAATGGCAAAGTTTCTCCTTCTGGGCAAAAGCTAGGAATATAGATCCTTTTACTGCTCCGATTCATTCGGTCTTGGACTTCCTAGCTGAAAATTTTCACTCAGGATCTTCTTCCTCCACAGTTAAAGTTCAGTTGGCAGCCATTTCAAATTTTCATATAGGCTTGTCGGACCGCAACATCATGTCCCATAAGCTTTGCAAGGCATTCCTTAGAGGTGTATTTTTACTTAAGCCTCCGATCAAAGACCCTCCACCACAGTGGGATCTAAATTTAGTCTTAACATCCTTGATTCTTTCCCCCTTTTTACCTGCGGCTTCCTGTTCATTGACATTTCTTTCCTGGAAGACACTCTTCCTAGTCACCATTACTTCTGCTAGGAGAGTATCTGAGCTTCATGCCCTCTGCATTCGTCCTCCCTACTTAATATTCCACAAAGACAGAGTTTCTCTAAGGTCTAATCCGTTTTTCTTACCCAAGGTGGCCTCGCAGACGAACTTAAATCAATCTATTGATCTCCCAGTTCTTTTCCCAAATTACACTAATAGAGCGGAGCAAAAACTACATTATCTGGATGTTCATCGCCAGCTCCGATATTATTTGGACAGAACCAAACAAATTAGGAAATCTGATCAACTCTTTTTATCGTATGCAGAGAACAGGAAAGGCCTTCCAGTATCTAAGGTAACCCTATCTAGGTGGCTGTCTTCTGTGATTACATGCATTTATCAACTCAGAGGTAGAGAGCTGACTTCTAGGCCAAAAGCCCATTCAACTAGAGCACTAGCTACATCTACAGCTTTTCAAGCTAGACTACCAATAGACACTATTTGTGCAGCAGCCAAATGGGCCTCTCCTCATACCTTTGTTTCGCATTACAAATTGGACTTGGCCTCCAGAAACAGGGCAAATTTTGGTTCCACCGTTCTCAAGAGTCTGTTCCATTGAGCCACCCAGGATAAAGGTGCTAGGGACGCGGTCCCATCCAGCAAGAATGAAGGCGAGATTGACAACTTAACATTGAGAAGTTATGTACCTACCATAACATTCCATGTTAGTTGTCTTCTCTCGCCTTCTTTCTTGCGTCCCTCCCACCATCCCCCTAGCCTGGACAGACCGAGAAGATTGTTCCTCTTCCTTGAAGAGTCCTGATCTAGCATTTCCAGCTAAATAGCTTACTAGTGTCACTAGATTAGATTGGTCTCTTTGGCGGGATTATTCCCTTTTTCCTCCTCCTCTCCAGTTGGAGGACTATATTCCATAATTTTTCTTTAGCTACCAAACGAGATCTGGGTAGTTTTCGCCTAGCATCATGGGATATAGGGTTGCCTCGAGCCGGTAAAATTAGCTCTCAAGCTTTAGTAAGTGGCCGAGTCGGAGCCGAGGATCGGCTCCGAACCCATCCAGCAAGAAAGAAGGCGAGAGAAGACAACTAACATGGAACGTTATGGTAGGTACATAACTTCTCATTTCTTATTATCAGTGTTTCTGGTATTGGTAACCCATTCATTTGTGCCTGCAGTCATAGTAACTCACGTGATTCTTTGGAGTTAATCACATTTTTTTGGTGTACTGTCTGCATTACAGTTCTTTTTGCCTGTTTGCCACTGTCACTCTCTAGTTTTTCTGCCTGCAGTACAATGGTAACTGATGTCAGTCAAACAGATGTTATGCATTATTGAGGTGGATCATTTTGTAGTACTTTTCGGTTGTGCTTGTAGTACAACTTACAGTCCAGAATGTTTGTCTCAGTGGGTCAATCAAGTAAATCTGATGGGTAGCATTCCATTATTGTCTCATGGGACTTTATTGTTACGGATGCAATCTGGCAAATGTAGTCACCCTCAGAATAAGTGTTCAGAACATTACCCTATTAATGTTTACTGTCTCACACACTTTGAGTAGGTATAATGTAGCGAGGATAGAGCAGAGAAAGGAATGTTGGAACCTGCACCCTAGGTGTGGTACTTTTTTACTTAGATGACCAAAGGACCTGATGTCTGAATGTGCACTAATTCTACTTTACTTCTATTCCCAGTTAAAAATGAAGCAGCAAAGAGAAAACTACAGCAGCAGAGGAATGAAGGTGCAAAGAAGCAGCAGGAAATGTCTCTATTCATAGGTTCATAATGCTATGCTAGGCTAACGACCACCAGGACCTTTATAAGCGATGTAGTCTGACCCAGTCATGTTTCTGTGTATCATGGGCATTTATTAGGAGGGGGTATGTCCAGGATGTATCCAGTGGTTGTGTGGGGGTATGTTACTTTGTGCATTACTAACTGCTTTAGAGACATGGGGGGATGACCTGGGGTGAATTTCCAGTTTCCTATCCATTGGTCAAAGTTACGATAAAATAAGGTTGGGGTAGATTCTGCTTCACATGGATGGGGATCCTTTGAGACACATATCTGTATTGCCAATATGTCTTATTTATTTCAAGAGCAAAACTGAAATCCTTGGATCTAGTGGTTCTGATGCTGTACATTTTACAGATATGAAAAATGTCCATCAGAGCTGGCTCTGAGGATGCATGTATGCCCAACATAGATCACCTGTCAGCAACCCGTAGGAGACAGAATATAGAGACAGGGCTTTAAGGCAATCCATATCGGACAATATGTTTATACCCTGAATTCTCCTGATAAGGAACCTTTGTGGACTTTCCAACAGTTGCATATCTTTGGTCAGGTTTATGCCAAAGGGGATATTATACTCAATGATGGGTCTGATATGGGCCAAATAAAGTGGCACTGTGACTTCCTTGGACCTGGATGCCATGCTCTTACTTATAAGTTAGGCAACAGAATGGTTTTCTTACTACCTTAGGAACATAGGTTCATAGGTAGGTACTGGCCTATTGGCCCTAGGGCCTATACAAGCCTAGCCAAATAGGTACCCTGGCTTTCGCCACCCATGAAAATTATTTTCCTGTGCCCCTGTTGAGAAAAGCCGCAAAAGTGATCCCCAGGGAGAATTTCCTATCTCCCATCTGTTAAGAGAAAAGTTTTAAAAATATACTGTTATTTGTCTTTTTCCTGTTCTTGCAAAGTGAACATGTTATTTGTTGGGATATGCCTATCAAAGATGGGCCTCATCTGTGAACAAAGTGCAGCATTGCTTATGAACCTGAATGATATCTGTTTTCTGCATTTCAGAATAAAGAGATTTGGTTATAGCTCAGTGAAGCCTGGGATAAGGATGCACTGCCGAGTAAGAGTTAATTTACTGGGGCAGGCTGTGTGCCCTGGAAAATTTGAGCTACCGTTGTTGAATTGAACATTTTGTACTTCTTCAACATTCTGTACTAGCTGTGGGTTTGAGGTAATTTGTGATAAACATGTTTTTCCTATATTTTTTTCATAGCCAACTGTCAACGGTCAGAAATGTAACAAAAAGTTGTTTTGCTTGCAGTATAAAAGTTGATGTCAGTAAACAAGTTGATCAGATCAGAGGAGATCAGATCAGTCCAGACCGGACATCTTGGCCAACATGCTGTGTAATCTGGTTAGCTGCTAATAAAGGAAAATTCATTGCCTGAGGCAGATGCGACTCATTTGAATTTTTTCTTCTGACATTTTGGTCCTTCGGACCGGAAACCTCTACGAAGATACGGATCAGACCGACAGAGAGACCAAAAAACCTGTGCAGGTGAGGGTTTCTCATCTTAAGATTCCCTCAACTGAAAGCCCTCCGACTGATTTGTCATTGAAAAGAGGCCGGCCGCTCTCTTATCCCTATCTGAGGGACGGTTTCTGAACGAAAAGGGGAAACGGAGTCTCATCTGGTTCAGGTAGGATGAAAAATAAATTTCTTTTAATTTAATTTAATCTTGTCGACAAGGTTTTATTTTTAGTTAAGGATGGGTAGGATTACTTGTTAAGATTATTTTGTTAGGGTCACCCGTTAAGATAGTCCCATTTTATAATAAGCCCTGTAAAATAATTTTGATACAGTCCTAAATACCTGAAAAAGAAAAAAAAAGGGGGAAGGTAAAACAAGAAATCTAGGGGAAACATGGGTTTGAGTTGCTGCAAGTGTGAGAGTGATGCCTGTTTAAATGTTGATGCTAAGTATATGAAAGGTTTAAACAAAAATAATGTTAAATTTTTGAAAAAGTGGAAGTCGAGATATGATTTTGATGGTACACTGAATAAGAATGCCTGTGCAAAATTGGTTAGAGATTTGAAAAGAGATGCGGGAACTAGAACTAAAAAACAAAGACAATTGGGATTTCCCCAAGCACAAAAATGGTTAGAAGAGGCAAATAAATGAGCTATAAAAGAAAAATGGTGCCAGGAAAAAGAAAAAAGAAATCAAAAGGGATCACTGGTGCCAAGTGGAAAAGTAGCTTTATTTTTAGATAAGGAGGATGAGTATACAGTTTGTTCGGTACAAAGGCAGGCAACTGCCCCACCGTATGGGGAAATTGCTGCTGCTGTACCGGCGGAACCTCCTCAATATCAGTCTGAAGATGTGGGATCTGTACAGCATGGTGGGTTATTGGCTGCTCAAGGAAATGTTGTGTCCCCTCTAATTTACCCGCAAATTCCCGTAGTACCCAAGGTTGCTTTGAAACAGGTAGACCAACCTATGCAGTTAAGGTCGGGACCAGCAGGGCAAGGATGTTGGGCCATTAAACTTTCTGACCACTCAGAAGCCCTTCCCTTAATACAAGTTGCAAACCCACAAGCAGGGGATGTTGGACAAGAGCCAACTAGTTTAGTTTATCGTCCCTGGGCTAGAGAGGATATAAAACGAGCTACGGATGGTATTCCTCATCCCAAGGTTAATTTTCAAAAGTTTTCTGAGGACATAGTTGGTATGTGTTTAAGTTATCATCTAAATGGTTTAGAAGTAGAACAAGTAGTGCCACAAATCCTGGGTCCAGATTGGCACTTAGTTTGTGGTACTTGGACATGTAAGGCAGATGACGGCACTACATTAAAGCATAATTCTGGGGTGTTAGACACGCGAGTCACTGATCTGTTGAAGAGAATTTCTGATAAGTGGCATCCAAGAGCAGATTGGACAGTAATAAATCAGTGCATCCAAAATGATGAATCTGTAGATCATTATATTGTAAGATTGACAGAAGTGTTCAATAACCATTGTGGAATGATGATTCCGCAGGATCAGACTACTGATAGTCCGTACGAACAGCAATTGAAAAACGCTTTTCTTAAAGGTTGTAAGGCTCCGATAAATAGTTTTATAACTAAGCATATGGTTGATCACAGAACATGTACACTGCAACCTTTGTTTGAATATGCACGGCATGCTGAGCGACATTTCAATTTAAAAAAGAAAAAGAAAGTGCAAGTGTTAGCAGTGGGGGATGATGGTGGTATATTTTTGGTACAGGACCAAAGGAGGCAAGGGCGCCATGGTGGCATACAAAGACGTGGGGGCCCGAAATGGGACACATCGTATAAACAGGGTGGACATTCAGAGGAATATGAGGGGAGGTTAAAACGTGGAGAATGTTTTAAATGCGGTAGACGTGGGCACTTTACTGCTGACTGCGAAGAGTGGCAACATCCCCCACAGCTTACGAACAAGGGCTCCGCATGACTATATGATAGTAAAGGAAGGCGCCAAATTCATTATTGTGATTATTGTAGAGAAGAAGAAAGCGAGAATGATTGTGATGATGATGAGGCAGACACTCTCTGCGATGAATGTCAGGACACCCAGGAAATTAAGGAAGGGCGGGATTGTGACTGTGAAGTCATAAACCTGGCACATTTGGGTATTGCTATGCATCTGGATCAAAAACCCATGATAGAGTTTTTGGTTGAGGGACAGAAAGTGGAGTTTTTATGTGATTCAGGTGCATCACGTACACTTTTGGGTCCAGCAGTTCTACCCCCGAACTGCAAAACAGATGAGTTTGTCCTTGTGAAAGCGGCAAATGGGAAAATCTATAAGGAACCACTGTCTCATCCTATATTGTTTACAGATCCGCAAACAAACCAAACTGTTAGGTGTATGGTAATTATATCGAAAGTTTGTCCAGTTAATTTGCTGGGAAGAGATTTGATGCATTTGTTTGGAATAGTGGCAATTCCCACACCTAAAGGCATTGAGGCGAAAAGGTTAGCGGATGGCTTGGTAGTACAAGGAGTACAAGACTTATTTTACTGGCATAGCCAGGACTTGATTTCAAACGGGCCGGGGAGGGTTGATACAGATTTGATCAACCTAGCTTTAAGTAAATCTAGGAGCGGGTCACCGCAGGTTGCGGTGCACTTACATTGTACTATGTACTACAGACAGGCCCCTGGTCCCGTTAAAGAATTTGAAAAATAATTCTTTAGGCACAAATGTGCAAGGATAATTTTGAATGATATGTTTTGGGATAAGCAAGGTAATACAGTAGTGACCTGTACTTTGACCAAGGAAATGAGTTCTTTATATCGCTCAGGTTATAACCCACATATTTCAATTACTAAAGCGGTGGGGACACATTGGGTAAATTTGGCGAAAAAGGTAACAAATTGGGACACAATGTCCGAACGTCAGTTGAAGGATCAACAGATCCAGGTACAAAGATTAAATTGGGTGACTTGGGCACAACCAAGTGTGCACCTCAAAGATGACAAAACAGAAATGGCATGACAAATCCTCCTAACTCAAGAGGAAGATAGTGCGTTAAGTGCCTTACCTGTAGATTTATGGTCAAAAGGTAAAGGGGATGTAGGACTGATGAAAACAGCAGGTGAAGTTTGTATAACTCCAAAGTCAGGTTTTAGACCTCGTAAGCGCCAATACCCGCTAAGTAAACAAGCAGAGGAAGGAATTACGCCAGTCATTGAGCAGCTAAAACAGGTAGGAATTCTTGTTGAATGCCCAGATTCGCCCTGCAATGCTCCTTTGTTTCCTGTAAAGAAACCGGATGGGTCATGGAGGTTGGTTCAGGATTTACAAGAAGGTAATTCGGCTGTGATCCCAAGAGCACCGGTGGTCCCTGACCCCTATACATTACTTAATGATTTATTACCTCAGCACAGATATTTTCCTGTCATAGATATAAGCAATGCTTTTTTCTCCATACCATTACATAAGGAGAGTAGATTTTGGTTTGCATTCACTTTCCAAGGTAAAAGATACACATACACCAGATTGCCACAGGGTTATTGTGAGAGTCTGACAATATTCACACAAGAAATGGCTGCGAATTTAGCTCAGTTTGTTCCCCCAGAAGGAAGCCAGGTTCTGTTGTATGTAGATGATATTTTGTTGGCCTCACCCATGCAGGAAAGTTGTAAAAAGGATACCCTTGCCCTTCTTAGTTTTTTAGCTGAGCAAGGACATAAAGTAAATAAAGAGAAGTTACAACTGTGGAAAGCACAAGTAAAGTACTTGGGTTATTTAATTTCGCAGACAGGTAGACAATTGGAGAACAAAAGAAAACAAGCAATTCTTGAGGCACCTATGCCTACGACTAAGCGGGAGATGATGTCCTTTTTAGGTGTGACTAATTTTTGTAGAAGTTGGATCCCTAACTATGCTGAGGAAGTAGGACTATTGACCACACTGATCTATGATACTCCCATGGCGGCTAAGAATAATATACAGTGGACAAATAAGGCAATACAGGCATTTATTAGAATTAAGCAATTGATAGCAGGATCCTCTGTGTTGGGTTTTCTGAACTATTCTAAGCCGTTTGTACAAATGGTTGATTGTAAGGGAGGATATATGACTTTGGTTCTGGTACAAGTACATGGGGATAAACAGAGGCCGATAGCTTTCTACTCCTCCAGATTAGATCCTGTTGCAAGGGCATTGCCGCATTGTGTTCAAGCTGTAGTGGCGGCCGCCATGGCAGTACAAGCCTCAGCATCATTAGTTTTGTTTCACCCATTACAATTGCGGGTTCCACATTCAGTAACTACTATACTTTTGTAAGATAAGATAACCTTTTTATCTCCTAGTCGACATTTGTCGTGTATGACAGTGCTGCTGACACAGCCTCATATGACCATAGAAAGATGTACTACTCTTAATCCGGCGACACTTTTGCCGACTCCAGAAGAAGGTACTCCACACGTTTGTTTAGAGAGCATTCATGACAAAGTACTTCCCTGACCAGATTTAACGGATATTCCGTTGATAGATTCTGATCTTGTTTTGTTTGTAGACGGATCAGCAAAGAAAGACACTGTAGGAAAAACACTAGTAGGGTATGCTGTCACCACAGAAACTGAAGTTTTGGAGGCAAAAGGATTGTCAAACATTTATTCTGCACAGGCAGCTGAGTTGGTGGCTTTGACTCGAGATTGTACCTTAGGGGAGGGTAAAAAAGTGACAATTTATACAGATAGTCAATATGCTTTCTCCACTGTACATGTTTTCGCTCAACTATGGAAGAATAGGGGAATGGTTACTGCGACGGGCAAACCAATAAATCACAGAGATTTAATTTTACAGTTGTTAGATGCAGTGCAACTACCACTTCAGATAGTGATATGTAAATGTTCCGCACATACCAACAGAAAAGATCCTGTCTCCAGGGGAAATGCCCTTGCTGATATGGCTGCAAAAAAGGCAGCTCAGGAAAATGATTTGCTTTTACATGATAATGATTTGGAGCCTGGACACCTTTTAGACTTAGAGACACTAAAAGTAATGCAAACATTGACGACACAGAAGGAAAAATGTCGTTGGGTAAAATATGGTATCACTCAACAGAGTGGGTTGTATAGGGCATCAGATGGCAAAATGGTATTACCCTCAAACCTTTTTAGGTATGCGGCATTGGTTAGCCATGGACCTGCCCATGTAGGAGTACAGACGATGATTCAAATAGTGTCTAAGGTGTTTTGGTGTAAAGGGTTTTCAACTTATGCAAAGCAATTCTGTTTATCTTGTTTATTATGTGCAAAGTATCATGCTCAGGGGGGAGTTAAGAAGTCTCAGCAGGCATTCCCTACCCCTCCATATCCATTCCACACACTCTGTATGGACTTTATTGAATTGACACCCTCAGAGGGAAAAAGGTTCTGTTTGGTCATTATTGATGCTTTTTCTAAATGGGTAGAAGCTTTTCCAGTGAAGCATCCGAATGCACAAACAGTAGCAAAGCTTTTGACTACAAAAATAATTCCCCGATTTGGCCTACCAAGATGCATTTACAGTGATAATGGGTCTCATTTTGTTAACCAGATTGTTCAGAAATTGGGTCAAGTGTTTCAAATTGACCTCAAAAATCATTGTGCTTACCATCCCCAATCAGCTGGACTGGTGGAAAGACACAACGGTGTCTTGAAGAGTAAGCTCCGCAAACTAATGGCAGAAACACATAGGTCATGGACTGCGTGCCTTCCGTTGGCACTCCTGTACATGCGAATCTCACCTTCCTACAAAGGACTTACACCATTTGAACTTTTGTTTGAGAGACCATATTACGTCCCGCAGTGGCAAGGATTGTTGCCAGTGGAACGTGAGGGGGGTGAGGATCTAGCGGATTATATGAAGAAGCTGCTAAATGTCAAATCTCTTGTAACCAATGACTCCTTTGCAGATTCCAGAAATGAAACCTTGTTAAGCGTGGCACCCAGGGACTGGGTGTGGATCCGAATTGTGAAGAGAAAGAATTGGTCATCCACCAGGTGGGAAGGCCCATACCAAGTACTTATCTCAACACCTACGGCTGTAAAGTTCGCTGAGAGGACTTCGTGGATTCATATCACCCACTGTAAAAAACTCAAGGCTCTTCCTTCTGCCATTGATATTGGTCAAACTCCACCGGACCTCTGAGCGCAAAGTCTGGCTACAAAGGGGGATTAGCCCAATAGGGGTTAGTTCGTCTCAAAATCAGTGAAGAAACCAACGGCGCGAGGTAGTCCTTAGGGAGGATGGCCATGTTCAACTGGTACTTGAACTGTCACATGATGATGATTTTGGTGGCAAAAGTAAATATGTCCATACGAGAAGGAACAGTTGCAAGAGAAAAAGGAATGGTGGTGCTGCAAGCGCAAACAGGTGTTACTACTGTGTTTATGATGAAACTTTGTGAAGGAATTTTGGACTGTTCTAAATGGAACAATAATAATTTCTTGACTCATGCAAAATACTTGTGCAATAGAGACTGTACGTCCTGGTCAAGTGTTTGGTGGCCAACAGATGTGAATGGATAGGGTCCCAGAGACACATTCTCATTTCTTTAGGGCCCATGCTGTTGATTTAGAAACTATTTCTCAGGGACCTAAAGGGGTTTCAGCATCCACCTCCAAAAATCCCTTGCCTTCCAACAGGGAAGCTAGGTCATTAGAGAGATGGGGGAAAAAGGTCTACACCTCCACTACTTTATCTATGAGAGCTCTGAATTGCCTCTTTCATATATTTCAATATCAGGATTACCTGTTAGATGATTTACAGAAAACATTGGCCTCTCCAGAACCTTTAGACAGGAAGTCTTTGCAGGAAGCTGTACATAATTCTCAGCAAGTCAGCAATCACTTCCTGCAGTGTGGATATGATGCATTGGAAGCTTCATGTAGGGCAGCTATGACAGGGGCGGTCATTCGTAGACATGCATGGTTATAAGAACAACCTCTACCAGATCATGTTAAGGCAAAACTTCTTGATGCACCTTTGGAAAAGAACAAGCTTTTTGGTACTAATGCTAAAGATGTGTTAAAGTCCATCGAGGAAAAAGCAAAATCAGTTCAGACGGTCAAAGATTTCCTCCAGGTTCAGCCACCCAGATTCAGCAGGAATTGGCCTTCTAAAACTGGTCCTTTCCTAATCCTGAAAGATTTCAAAGGGGTAAAAACAGGCGTGGCCGAGGAAGAGGACAATACAGAGGTTCTTACAGGGGACGACAATGGCAACCAGCAAACCAAAGAAGTGACACAGGGGTCTCCCCTGCCCCACAGGGGCAATCTCAATGACTTTCCTCTACTTCCGCTGACCAAGGAGCAAATAGAAGCTCCCTTGGGCAGAAAATTATCTCTGTTTTCAGACAATTGGCACAGATTGACAAAGGACAAATGGATTTTGGACATTACAGACCAAGGTTACAGGTTCCACTTTCATACCTTACCAAGAAAACAAGGCATGCCAAACCTACCACAAAACCAGAGGGCAGAGGCTATCAAGCAAATTTCTCTGCTTGCTCAGATCAAAGCAATAGAAAGAGTTCCACAACAAGAACAAGGCCAGGGGTTTTACTCAAGACTGTTCCTTGTTCCAAGAAAAGAAACTCAATGGAGACCAATACTGGATTTGTCCGCATTAAACACTTTTCTCATAGTACCAAAGTTCAAAATGCTGACTCTACAGCAGCTTCTTCCCATGCTGGGCAAGGGGTCTTGGCTGATTACTCTGGACCTCAAGGAGGCATACCTGCATGTCCCTATCAGACACAGCTGCAGAAGATACCTCAGATTTCTTGCAGGGCCAGAGCATTATCAATTCTCAGCATTGCCATTTGGCTTATCTACTGCTCCCAGAGTATTTACAAAATGCCTGGCTTCAGTAATTGCTCATTGCAGGCTCCAGGGGATCCAAATTTACCCATACCTGGACGACTGCCTCATACAAGTGGACGGCAAATTGATTTTGACAAAAAACTTGAACTATGTCATACAATTGCTACAGGCTCTGGGATACACAGTCAACTTCCAAAAGTCAAGACTTCAGCCATCCCAGCAAATAACCTTCTTAGGAGCCAATCTGGACACAGCCTCTCAAATGGCTTACCTGACCAGAAGACAAGCAAGAGAAGTTAACTCATTATTTCAAAGGTTTGGCAAAACTCACCCAGATGACTGCAAGGGGATTCCTACAGGCCCTGGGTTACATGGCATCCTGCATTCTCCTGGTTCCATTAGCAAGACTACACATGAGAAAGCTTCAATGGTACCTAAAAAGCCTATGGTCTCAGCACAGCAACAACCTAGGGACAACCATACCACTCATTCCATGCCTACAAAAGGAATTCCTATGGTGGGCCTCGGTAAGCCAGGCAAACACAGGTATGTCATTCAAAAAACCTCAGATAACACAGACCATGACCACAGACGCCTCAGACCTTGGATGGGGGGCGCACATGGAGGGCAGATGTATACAAGGACAATGGTCTCCAAAGGAAACACATCTGCATATAAACCAAAAGGAAATGTTGGCAGTAATGCATGCCATCGAGGCCTTTCGACAACAACTACAGCAAGGCCATCTACTGATACGGACAGACAACACCACTGTGATGTGGTACATAAACAAGCAAGGGGGCACCCATTCCTACCCCCTTTGCAGACTGACAATGAATCTTTGGGAAAAATCACTGAGCCTAAACATACAGTTGCAATCCCAGTTTGTTCCAGGCAAAGACAATGTGCTGGCGGACAGCCTAAGCAGGAATTTCATAGATCCACACGAGTGGAGGTTACATCCGAAAATCTTCACACAACTCACCTCGACATGGGGCAGGCCAGAAGTAGGCCTATTTGCCTCCCACCTCAACCATCATCTACAAAAATTCTGTTCAAGGACATACCATCCACAAGGTTGGAAGATAGATGCTCTTTCATTCAACTGGAACTTTCTAAAAATCTATGCATTCCGACCTCTGCCACTGATGACCACAGTATTACTAAAGATCAAAGCAGAGAGGCCCAAGGGGATCCTAATAGCTCCAGACTGGCCAAGACAACACTGGTACCCACTACTACGGAGCATATGTCACAACAAAAAGTGGGCCCTTCCCCAATGGCCCCTACTTTTGACTCAACACAACTTCAAAACAGTGCATCCAAACCTTCAGACACTGCAGCTAACAGCCTGGGAGATCCCATGAATAACCTCAATCTATCTCTCTCCAAGGAAGTTCAGCGGATATTAACAGAAGCTCAAAGACCATCCACCAGAAAGGTTTACTTAGCAAAATGGAAGAGATTCAGCATTTGGAATACCAGCAAGGGACATGATGCATCATTATTGAATATCCCACTCATCCTGGAATATTTGGCAGATATGCTACAGAATGGACTCTCATATTCTTCCATAAAGATACATGCTTCAGCTACCTCGGCTAGATATAACACTGATCCGCCTGTGTTTTCACATCCTTTGTTAAGGCAATTCCTCAGGGGAATCAAGAACATTATGCCAACAAGAAAGGCTCCAGTGCCAGCTTGGGACCTCAACTTTGTCCTAGAAAAACTGACTCTACCTCCCTTTGAGCCAGCAGCTTCAGTGGACTTACAATTTTTAACATGGAAGACAGCTTTCCTGTTGGCAATTACCTCAGCAAGAAGGGTTTCGGAACTACAGGCCCTAATGGCAACACCACCGTTCATAATCTTTCACAGAGACAGGGTCTCCTTAAGAACCAACCCTACTTTTATGCCAAAGGTGGTATCTAGGGTTTCTTTAAATCAAGCTATTCACCTGCCTACTTTCTTCCCCAATCCTGAGAGCAAAGGGGAAAGACTGTTGCATACCTTGGACATTCACAGACAACTTCGCTACTACCTGGACAGAACCAAGACCAGTAGGAAGTCTGATCAGCTTTTTGTAGCTTACGCCCCTGGAGTACAAGGAAAAGCAATTTCCAAACAGACTATTTCAAAATGGATTGGACATTGCATCAGATTTTGTTATTCCTTCCATGGGAAGAATGTTCCAGCCAATGTCAGACCACACTCCACCAGAGCTACAGCCACCTCTACAGCATCCTTAAGAGGGGTGCCTACAAAAGACATTCTAGAAGCTGCTACATGGAGCTTCATGCATACATTCTCCAAACACTACAATCTCCCTTTATATTCCAGATCCAGAGCAGGCTTTGCTTCGGCAGTCCTGCAGGGTTTGATTGCCACACCATCTCTTTCCTAGAGCATTCCTCCTCCCCCAGCTAAGCTATGGTATTCAACCCATATGTTATGACTGCAGTTGCATTCTTGAAGGACATAGTACAGTTTTGTACCTACCATAAATGTAGATGTCTGATAGATATGCAACTGCAGTCGGATTTTCCCTCCCTCCATACCCCTCTATGCCTTGGGTCCACTCCTATCCCTGTTTCTCTTAGCTGGGGGTATCTGTTATGGTGTATCTGTTTATTGCTTACTTATTTGTCTGGAATCCTGTTTTTGTCTTTCAATTTGATTACAGCCTTCCTCGGAGGGCGCCTGGCATCTGGGGCAAGAAACACTGAAGAAAATGGTGTCGGCTGATGCTTATGTACTCCAGCCGCTCTGACGTCGGAGAGAAATGCGACATCAGCCGACGTCGGACCCAGACTTTGGAATCCGGCCGACCGAGGGCTGCCTGAGGCAGGACAACCCATATGTTATGACTGCAGTTGCATATCTATCGGACATCTACATTTATGGTAGGTACAAAACTGTACTTTTTGTGAGGTACATACCAAAAGGGCGTTGTACTCTATAATGGGTCTAATGAGTGATGAGTAGAGGGGAGCAATGACCTCTTTTTTCCTGGATGAGAAACCTTTTGTGATGAGGTGCGGCACATAGAAGGATTTCCTGACTACTGTGTTGATGTGATTATCAAAGGAAAGACTGCTGTCCACCTGTGTCCCAAGGTCTCTTATCACACTTTCGGTGTTAAGTAGACTACCGCCTATGTTGGTTAAAAGCCACATTACTGTTAACATATGTTCCCAGATCACTGACTACTGGGTCAGCTCCTAGGGGTGTCTTATCGGAGTGGTCCCATCGTGGGAGCCCTGAGATATCCTGCTGGTGACTAGTCTTTTAGTGGGTGTGGTCTCCTCAGTCCTGATTTCCTAGGTCCATTTGTTCCATGGCTTTGCATATTAGACTGGTCAGATTAATAGGTCTGTAGTCTCCAGGGTCAGTTGATGGTCCAGCTTGTGAAGTGGGATAACAAGTGCAGTCCTCAGTTCTTGTGGTACAAACCCTATTTTGAGGCTGTAGTTGAAAAGTAACTCAAGTGGTCCTAATAGTTCATGTTTTCAGCTATTTAGGAGGTATCCTGGAATATTGTTAGGGCCCACTGAGGCTGTGTTTTTAGCATTAGCTGGTGTCACCAGGATCTGCTTCCCATTAATAGATGGGGGGTTATGTTAGTAGGTATTTCATAGAGGTAGGCAGGTGGGAATTGGCGGGTGAAGTTTGAGCAGAATTTGTCAGCCAGCAAATTTGCTCAATGAAAGTGGCACTGTTGGCCACCATTTCGGCACATTGATGTATGCCGCCTTTGAGGTTTAGGACATAGCTGTAGGTTATCTGTAACTTGTGAGGCTGTCATGAGCTCGTAATTTAAGTTTTTGGACTTAGTTTTTTGTTTAGTGTAATTAGAGAGCTCATATCATTGGAGTTGCTCTTATTGATTTTAGCCATATGTTTTTTTCCTTTTGTTATATATATCCTGTTAAGGTTAGGATTCCACCAGTGTAGTTTGTTTTTAGAGTTTATGTTTGGCTTTTAGCAAGTACAGGAACCTCTATACAGCCAGCTACATAGTTGTTAGTATCTCTGTGAACAATTCCATATGGTTGTTGTGAACTTGGGGGTTGGGAGAGGCATTGAATTTTGATGAAGTACAGCTTAATAGGGTGTAGTTTGCTTTGGTATAGTTCCTGTTACAGGGTTTGCTGGGATTACTGAGTTGATTTTTATTTTAAAGTAAAAAGCCTTGTTGTTTGGCCTCACCTTTGAAGACATGATACTGGGGGGAGGTTGCAGTATTCTCCCATATTGGTTAGTACCAGGTCCTGTGTGTTTGAACCTGTGGTGGTATGTGCACTATCTGGTCATAGGTATTTATGTTAATAAAGTCCAGGAATTGTGCCTGTGGATATGAGGCAGTGTATGTTTCCCTGTCCACAGAGGGGTAGTTAAATTCTCCCCTGAACAGGGTATTTGATTTTATGGTGAATGTCTCCAATTTGGTGTAGGTATGAGTTACGGGATTCTAGGGACATAGAGGGGGGGCTATATCTTGCAGGGATATGATATGGGACTCTATCAATGGTGATTTGTATGTGGATAAATTCCAGAGCATAATCTTGGTTAACCCACAAAGCATTATGCTTTTTGCTAATATAGATTATGATTCCTCCACTTTTTTGTCCCTTTCTGTGCCGCTAATGATCTAAATGTGTGGAAGGCACCAAAACCTTGTACAGTTGGAGTACTTTCTGCGGATTTAAACCATGTCTCATTAATGGCACAAATGTCTGTGTCTGTCAGTAGGTTTGTCAATTTGGCATTTCCTGAAAAAGACTTAAGGGGTGGATAAAGTTTTAGCCAATATTTGTAAGCCTAGGGGAGACAGATGCAGTCCATCCTTTGCAAGGCAAAATGCTGTATTAACCATTTCCTCCCCCGGCTGACAAATATTGAATCTTCCTGGAAAGACACCAGAAACTAAGGCAGTTATTGAAGCCATGCAACTTGTGTTTGTACTGTGGTGTCATCCTTGGTGAAGGGAGAGTGCTTGTCAGTTGAAGGCACATACCCGCCTGAGACAAATACTCAGAGACATCAACAATGTCTGTCTTTAGATGGTCCAGGGAATTACTTCTCTGGTCATTATTGCCAATGTAGACTATGATAGGATCATACTGGTACCTGTGTTGTGGTGACTTGAGTGCATGCGTAACTTAGCTGATACTGGCACCTAATAACCAACTGTTATCTTCTATTAGTTCAGTCTAGTGAATGGGGCATCTGTTATGCGTTGAGTTGTTTTTTGGGCTTTGCTCTTGGGGCTCCACTGGGTGTAGGAGTATGTGTGGCTTTTGGTGAGTGGTTTAGAGATAGGTGAGGATAGGTGTTACCATTTATAGGTTTAGGAGGTATTTGAGGTTTGGGAAGATTGCTTTTTTATTGCCTCAGCATAGGTTGGCCTTTGTGTGTGGTGGTTGTAGTGTGTGCGTTCTTGACCAGCTTATTTGTGAGATGATTGCTTCCACTGAAATTTGTGTATGTGTATCTGTCACATACTGTGTTTGTTTTTTTAAGGATCAAATGGTTGTCTGTGAACATGAGACAATTGCTACTTTGTCTGAGGATGCCCATATCTGCCTAACTGGCTATGGAGACATATGGAAATTGCATATCCATGTTGTCCAGACCTGTATTTGGGTGGGCTGCTGTAAGTCGTGGACTGGGTTATGTGGAGATCCCCTTGGGTGGTCTCTCAGGTTTGGCACTACACCGGGTTAGACTGAGACTAAAGAACAAAAATTTAAAGCAACTTCTTGAGAGCTTTTCCATAGTTAATAACAAAAAAAGTGAAGAAAAAAGTTAGGTACTTTCCTCTGTCAAAAGTGTTCACAAGGAAGGTTTATGATGGCAACCTACAGTTATTTTAAACATTTAGATTTTTTGTTAATTCAAAAGGTAGCTTTAACTGTCAGAATGAAGGGCTACTTTATTTAGCTGTCTGTTCTAATTGTGACCATTTTTATATAGGGATAACCACTCAAATATTAGCAGATAAGGTAAGGGAACATCTGTTGGCTATCGAAAAGAAAGACATCACAAATACATTAGCCAAGCATGTATTACAGTGTAAGGACTTTAGGAAGGTTACATTTTTTTGTGTGGAGTTGGACAAGACAAAGTTTGTAGGGTTGATTAATAGTTATTTGGAATTTTTGGAATTGAAATGGCAGATTTTCTTGAAGGTGTGAATGAGAAAATATCTGTCAGGAGTTACTTAAAATATAAAAAAGTTTTAGTCAACATTTTAAATAAGTATTTTTATAGATATTGTATTATTATAGGGTGTAGTTTTGCATTTTTGTAGTTAATATAGTTTTTAAGTAAGTCAAGAAATGAGATTTTAATTTAACAAGGTGTATAATGGTTATTTATGGAAACCAGAAGTGATGTCAGAATGATAACAATATATAAGAGTTTATTGTGTTATTTTTTCTGAGGAAGTTCAGAATAAAAGAACAAAAGCACTTAACTGATGTTTTCTGGTCGAGTGTCCTCTGTTTTTTTTTTTTTTTTTTTTTTTTTGGTTTTACTGGGTTAGACTGTGCTGAGATTTGCTAGTGATGCTTTTTAATGTGCAGACTAGTTGCTCTAAGCTTGTCTCCATACAACGGCTTTATTTTAGCTACACTAAGTTACAGGTTTCAGTTCTAATGAAAGTTTTAATAGATAACATTTACTTTCTGGGCATTTGTATCTGTACAGGGCACTGTTAAGCTCTTGATGTAAAAACATCAAGAAAGATTGCTTCAAGTGCAGTGCTACAACACACTACAATGACAAGTCAATTACAAGTATTACAGACCTTTTGAATGATTTAAAGGCACAATCAACAAATAAAGCAAAAAACAAAACAGTAGCACTCTAAATAGTTAACTGAAGTGCAAACAATGAAATACGTTTCTTATCTGCCAAGGATGGAGAATAATTAACTCAGGACATCCTCAGAGTGTGGCAAGGCTGTCAAGCAAATGGCAGCTGTGGAAAAATGACCAACAGGCAATCTGTAGTAAGGGAGGTTTACTCAGGTGACATACTGGTTTGCTGGGAGGGCACTTAGTAGTATGGCTGTATGGAAAACAGTGGATGGGAACGTACTTAAACAGGTTACACAACAGACACACATGACTTTAGGAGACTTCATAAGTTACATTCATCCAACTCATGGACTTGCTCCTGTACTAGCCCTGGGAAAAAAACGGGTCTATATCACCACATCGAATGGTGATAAGTTTGAACGCCCTTTGTTCGAACCGAAAAGTCCGAAAGCCCTAAACCCCGAAGTTACAGAACACCGATTTTTTTCCCATGGAAAAAAAAATGGTGGGCCATCTTTGGGGTTTGCTATTTCCTCCACTGTACTGCGATCTCTGAGTTGGTATATTTAAGTAGGGGGGATGTGGTGGGTGAACCCCCCCCCACTTCAGTTTGTTTTAAAGTTGTGATTTTTTTTTTCACGGAGCAGCGATTTGTTTCACTGGGAAAAAAATTGCTGTTCCTTGAGTTCGCTGTTTAGGGTTTTCAGACTTTTAGGTTGGAACAAAGGGCATTCTAACTGGCCACCATTCGATGTGGTGATATAGACCCGGGAAAAACTACCAACCCTCTTACAAACACCTCCTCTCTCTCATGTAAACTGTCTCTTTCAGTTCTCATAGACTATAAAAGCAGACAAAATGCACATCAGCATTACCAGTACTATATACTCATACAGTTCATTTTGTGCCTTCTGATGCAGCCATCATATATATTCACCACTGAACACAGACACGACTATAGTTACCAAAACTATAAAATAATCAAGGGTCTTGCCACTATTTTTACTGAATGTATTACCTTAGCTATTTGCATAAGTCCATGTAACTACAAAATGTGTGCAAGTGATCTCATATTGTCTGTTTTACTCTGTTCACTATAACTGTGTACTAGCATATATGCTACCTCTACTTACAAGTGATGCAGTTGTTGTAAATCTCATATTGTCTGTATTACTCTATTCACTATAACTGTGTACTAGTGTATACGCTATGTCTACTTACAAGTGATGCAGTTGTTGTAAATCTCATATTGTCTGTATTACTCTAGTCACTATAGCTGTGTACTAGTGTATGTGCTATGTCTGCTCACAAGTGATGCAGGTGTAAATCTCATATTGTCTGTATTACTCCATTCATTATAACTGTGTACTAGTGTATGCACTGCCTCTACTTACAAGTGATGCAGCTGTTGTAAATCTCATATTGTCTGTATTATTCTGTTCACTATAACTGTGTACTAGTGTGTACTAGTCTATACGCTACCTCTACTTACAAGTGATGCAGTTGTTGTAAATCCCATATTGTCTGTATTACTCTGTTCACTATAACTGTCTACCAGTGTATGCACTATCTCTACTTGCAGTTGATGCAGTTGTTGTAAATCTCAGATTGTCTGTATTACTCTGTTCACTATAAATGTATACTAGTGTATACGCTACCTCTACTTATAAGTGATGCATTTGTTGTAAATCTCAGATTGTCTGTATTACTCTGTTCTCTATAACTGTGTACCAGTCTATACGCCACTTCTACTTACAGGTGATGCAGTTGTTGTAAATCTCAGATTATCTGTGTTACTCTGTTCACTATAACTGTGTACCAGTGTATGTGGTACCTCTACTTACAAGTGAAGCAGTTGTAAATCTCATATTGTCTGTATTACTCTGTTCACTATAACTGTGTACTCATGTATGCGCTGCTTACAGGTGATGCAGTTGTTGTAAATCCCTTATTTTCTGTATTACTCTGTTCACTATAACTCTGTACCAGTGTATGCACTACCTCCACTTGCAAGTGATGCAGTTGCTGTAAATCTCAGATTGCCTGTATTACTTTGTTCACTATAACTCTCTATGAGTATATACACTACCTCTACTTACAAATGATGCAGTTGTTGTAAATCTCATATTGTCTGTATTACTTTGTTCACTATAGCAGTGTATCAGTGTATGCACTACCTCCACTGACAAGTGATGCAGTTGTTGTAAACCTCAGATTGTCTGTGTTACTTTGTTCACTATCACTCTCTATGAGTATATACACTACCTCTACTTACAAGTGATGCAGTTGTTGTAAATCTCAGATTGTCTGTATTACTGTTCACTATAACTGCATACTCGTGTATGCGCTACCTCGGCTTACAAGTGATGCAGTTGTTGTGAATCTCATATTGTCTGTATTACTCTGTTCACTATAACTGTGTACCAGTGTATGTGGTACCTCTACTTACAAGTGATGCAGTTGTTGTAAATCTCAGATTGTCTATATTACCCTGCTCACTATAACTGTGTACCAGTGTATTCGCCATCTTTACTTACAAGTGATGCAGTTGTTGTAACTCTCATATTGTCTGTATTACTGTGTTCACTATAACTGTGTACTAGTGTATACACTGCCTCTACTTACAAGTGATGCTGTTGTAAATCTCATATTGTCTGTATTACTCTGCTCACTGTAACTGTGTACCAGTGTATTTTCCACCTTTACTTACAAGTGATGCAGTTGTTGTAAATCTCATATTGTCTGTATTACTCTGTTCACTATAACTGTGTACTAGTGTATACACTACCTCTACTTACAAGTGATACCGTTGTTGTAAATCTCATATTGTCTGTATTACTCTGTTCACTATAACTGTGTACTAGTGTATACACTGCCTCTACTTACAAGTGATGCTGTTGTAAATCTCATATTGTCTGTATTACTGTGTTCACTATAACTGTGTACTAGTGTATGCACTACCTCTACTTACAAGTGATGCTGTTGTAAATCTCATATTGTCTGTATTACTGTGTTCACTATAACTGTGTACTAGTGTATGCACTACATCTACTCTGTTTTTGTCACTGTATTTTATGGTGTATTTGCTACTGTTTTTATTATTGTTGTATGTTATTACTGTATGGAGCTTTTCTCCCTGCACCTCTGCTGAAAATGGGCAGCCCTGCTCAGTCAGACATTTTACCAGTAAACAAATGTAAAATAAAATAATTAAATTAAATAAACAGGAATGAAAAGGGGAGGAAGTGACTTTTGAAGTCAGATTATCATAAGGGGTAAAGCTGTGGTTAGCATTTCAAAAACTTCCAGCAGAATGCCTCGGGTGGGAGGGTAGATTCTAAGAACGGGGGGGTATGCATTATCAGGGTAAACAGGAAGGTGCTTTAATACAACTTTAAGCAGGTATATACAACTGTAAAAAGTACTGAAGCACAAATCCTTGAGCAGAATTCACAATACTGTTACTGCTGTAATCCTGCTACAGACATGCCCAACACCATGCAGAAATGTATCAGTGATGATGTAATGAATGACTAAATGAGGCTCAAATCTGGCAGCAAATTACAGTCCTGCCCAGTGGCGGCTGGTGACTTCAAATCAAAGGGGGGCTGCAGGAGACAGATGAATGGGTGGGGCCAATGGGAAGGGGTGTGGCCAATTAGAAAGGGGAGAAGCTATGCTCAAAACCACAAAACTGGAACTTTAATTAAATACGCTGTCCTGGGTACCAAACCATCATTATGAGAGTCCAATCAAGACAAAATGAAGTGTAGAAGAAAAAAAATATTTCAATGCATTGGCTGCATGACAGCTTACTTAATATCTAGATGGAAACAAATAGGTTGGAGGCATGAAAAAATAAATTACTTTTTATATACATTACTGGAATGCCACTCAAAATCAAGTATAAGAAAAACAAGCAGCACTCAACTCAAACCACTTCTCCTTGCACTACAATTCTAATTCTAATTTATATTCAGCTTTATTAAAGTACCAAGTAACATGCTGAAAGTAACAATCTCTGTGATACCCCCACTTGTAAAAATGTTTCTAATCCAAAAAAGACCTGCTGCCTGACAACAACCATCTACTTGTTTCATGGGGAAAACATGATCAAAGTAAAAAATGAAATGCAAACAAGAAACAAGCTCAAGATACATTGCTTAAAGGATTATTGTACAGGTAATGGATCACACATAACAGATTGGCATTCTGTTTGGTTTACAGGTAAAGCCTGCAAAGATGACTGCAAGTCTCCAACAAATGTAATGAGCTTCTTAAAATAATGTAATCCTGTCCTTTATTACAAATACCGTCATATGCATTTCAATACCCAAGGCTTATACATTATCTAGTTATGTAAGTATTCTCTGCATGGCAACAACAGAAAGGCTTTCAATGTTGGCAATTCTTTAACAATATGCTTATTAAAGCTTACTTGTATCTTACAATCACAGACAAGCTTACTTGATGGTCATTATAGCATTGCTACTTAAACACAGAGCAACAGGCACTTTCTGAGTAATAATAAGCATAAATCAACTGTATAAAAATATGACAGAAACCAGAACATTCTGCAAAATCAAGGACAGAGTAAAAGTAGTACTTGTGTCTACCTTGGATGGGGGGATACTCTACACATTTACACTGCATAACTGCTCCTTGCCTTGCTTGGACACATACAGAGTCACTACATGGGGGAGTGGGGTACAACAAGTATGTCACGATTTGAAATGTCTCTGGCTGACTGTGATTGCCCTGACACATTTGTCATACCTCTCAACCTCAGAGCAAGAAATCTGGACAAAGCCATACATAAAAGTGGGACAAAGGCCCAAAAATAAGGACACTTTTTAAATATTGCTCTTAGAAATATAATAGAATAGTAGGTCTTGCATTACTATGAATTTTTCTGAAGGGTATGAAATCTGAAACTCAAATGCCTGTCATTATTTTCTAACTTCAGTCTTTAATGATTTGCCACTAACTTGCCAAAAAAACACAATTTTATGAAAAATGGACAAAAAATGTGATGCAAAAATATAAAATAGCCACACAATACAGCTGGGAAACCTCTCAAAGGAGGGAGACGTTTTTAATATTAGTACTGCTAATTTGAGCAGCTGACAAAATAAAATAATCTACATGCATTTCTGAAATAAAAGTAATATATAACTCTAATTATTACAGTTATTTCCTAATTGTAAACCCTCCACGTTTTCTTCCAAAATTGCCATTTTGCGGCAGGATTATCAGGGGAAGAGCAACATTTTTAGCCAAAATTGGGGACAGTTGAGAGGTTTGGATATGCCAAATTCTATAAAGCAATTTATTTGCATGTACCTCTCAACCTCTTAATGCAGGAAATCTGGACAAGGCCAAATATACTGGGGGAACATATAAACAGTACTAAAAATATTTGTATAAACTGAGAAAGTTGATAGAATAACAGGTATTGCTTTAGCATGCATTTTTCTGAAGGTTATGAAGTCTGAAACTCAGTGTCTGTCATTTATTTAGTGACTTAATTTCTAAATTTGCCAGAAAAATATGCATTTTATGAGGAACAAACCAAAAATAAGAAGCACAAATCTATTCATTCTGTGAAAATATGGACAGTTGAGAGGTATACTTAAGCTGGGGCTGTCTTTGAGTTTGCCGCCCTTCCCCCTTACAAACTCATGGTCGAATCTAGCCTCCCCCCTGCAGCCATTCCAATGAACCATTACTTGGCTATTTCACCCCATTTACCATAAACATTAATGAGTATACTGCTTTACTTCTACAATGATTTGGACTTCATTTGAAAGTTTTATTTTGCATTTTGCACCACAAACACTAAAACATCTGCTAAACAAAGTGATGCAATCCCGCAATGAAAACAAACTTATTAGCATTAAAACTTCTCTGCCCTTGAAACTCACATTCATTGAGACAGCATTGAAACCCACATTCAAAGAAAATACATTTTGCCAGTGTCAGATAAAGATTAACTTTGGGCTGTTTTCAAATCATAGGCCACTTGCGTACGAAACATACACGTGATCTTTGATACACCTTCCTGATTGCATTAAATTATATTCCTTGTACAATATAGTACAGGTGTTAGAGGCCATTTTAAATTTGTTGTTTTGAACATTTTTCCAGTAAACAATGAAACAAAATGCATGCACCAATAATGACAAAACTGCCCAATTCAGAACATTTCTATCATAAAAGTCTACTCAAACTTCTACAGTCCACCAGTATCAGTAAATATGCACAATCTCTGAAGAAGTAAAAGTCATCTAAATAATTCCACATTAAAGAAATATGTAACTATTGGAGAGGTTGCTGCTAGCAAACAACTTTATATTTCATTGTTTCATCTACAAATAAAGTGCCTGTTGCCCTTGAGGAATAAATTGCCTATGTTGCATTAAAAAAACGATAAGCTAGTAATATGGCAATAGGGAATGGATGGCAAACTGATAACAGGTTCATATAGTTACTAGGTATCTTCACCAGAAAGGACTGCAGCATCCACCCCCTTTACAATACAGTACAATATCAGCAATGCATCTACCTACTGTGGGAGTAGAACCCACAGCCTTCTGCATCAAAAGCAAGTACACTATCTGTTATGCTATTAACAATGCAAGCAGACTTAGCATAAGCAACACTGAACTTTTGTTCCCCTTCAGCTCTCAGCTTCTTGTAAAATCTACTTGACACTCAGCTGTATCTCTGAACTTTGCAGCACAAGAAATGTGAAAAAAGCCAAAATTTAGGGGGGGGGGACAAAAGACCAAAAAACAGGGACATATTTTAAACATTGCTTATATAATGTTGGAAAGTTGCTAGATTAAAATGCTGTGTTACCACCATACATTTCACTGCCAAGTATTGAACCCAGGACCCTGTGCAAAATAGTCAGAGCAACACACCACTATGCCAAATCATCTGTTTTATGAAAGAGAGGAAGACTGAAACTTAAATGGCTACCATTTAGTGAATTCAGTTATCACCATAGCTGTCAACATCTTAGCACAAAACACTTGAACAAAGCCAATAATGGGAGAATACAGCCCCCAAACATACTCAGTGAATTCAGTTCTCACCATAGCTCTCAACCTTGGCACAAAAATCCTGGACGAAGGCAATAATGTGGGAATACGGTCCCAAAAATAGGGACAAATTTCAAATATCCATCTTATAAACTTAGAAAATTGCTATAATAGGTTTTGCGTTACCATGTGCTTTCTGAAGAATATGAAGTCTGAAATTCAAATGGTTGTCATTTTTATTTAACATTTGTTAACCAGGAAAGTCTGACTTGGAACAAAAGCTAATTTTCAGCAGAAACACTCCAGACACATGTCTTTGTAAGATGGGAGGACTCCAGAGCAAACCCTCACAAACAGGACACGCAGACTCTACACAGAAGGCACCCCAGCCAAGAATTAAATCAGACAACCTGTAGCTGTCAGGCAGTAATGCTACCACTGCACTACTGACTGGGTTAAGAAACAAAAATACAGAAACCACAGATTTTATGAGGAACAGAACAAATATGAGGCAAAAATCTGCAAATTTTTATAAATGGTGGTGGGTAGGGAATTCAGGCTCTTGCCACTTGGCCCCAAGGTACAGGGCTCAAGCCTTATTCTCTACCCACCACCATGTAGTACCTGGGGCATTACACACACACACACACACACACACACACACACACACACACACACACACACACACACACACATTACCTGAGCCAAAGTTGCTGTAAAGTCTTTCCATGCTGAGTAATGCAAAGTCCTTTCCATGCAGAGTAAAGCCCGTGCTAAATCCGCTGAATAATTCCCATTCTGATGATCCTGTCTTTCCTTCCTGCAAGAGCACCTAGTCCTTCCTGCCTGCAGACATTGCAGTCCGATCCCCTTCCAGCCTATGCAGTTGTAACTGCATAGACTGCTGGGAAAATTTGGAGTTGAATGTTGTCTTCATACTCCGGACTGCTGGTGGAGACAGTTTGGATTCTGTGCGCATGCTCCAGACTGGTTCACCAGCAGTCTGAATGCTGCGCATGCGCAATGTACCGGGACTCGTGTTTTTTTATTTTTCATTTTATTTTTATTTATTTCATTTTCTTTTTTGTTTTATTTTACTTTTTTACAGCTGGGGGGGCTACACAGCTGGGAGGGCTGCAGTCCTGCAGTCCAATAGCATGAGCCGCCCCTGGTCCTGCCACAAATGTAAAACGATGTACAAGATTGTCCAGACTGGGTTCACAATACAAAAAGCTGCCTTTTACATGTAATACTACTTATGGAAATAGGAATGCAGTAAAAATGTGTATACAATGCTGAAATCTTGCAGTAATACACAGTCTTCACACAACTACAAATGAAGCTACAGCATTAAGGTATCATAACAAACTAAAAAATGCAAATAGATAAATGGACAAAAAGCAGAGAAATATAAAAAAATATCATTACACAGATAAGTATAAGTGCAGCTTAAAATGTTTAAACATAATTTAAATAAAAAGCTTTTTTTCTTCCCTTTTCATGAAAAGCTTCTGACATCTCCCAAGAATCTTGTGGGTCATCAGAGGAGGAAGGTTCAGCAAAAAGTCTACCAGCAGTAGAACACATTTCCCAGTAAAAGCTACCCACTGTGAGTCCAGTGTCCAAAAAGTCTACCAGCAGTAGAATGCATTTCCCAGTACGAGCTACCCACTGTGATTTTAGCCTCCAAAACAGCTACCAGCAGTAGAACACATTTCCCAGTACAAACTACCCACTGTAATTCCAGTGTCCAAAACGTCTACCAGCAGTAGAAAGCATTTCCCAGTAGAAGCTACCCACTGTGATTCTAGTATCCAAAAAGTCTACCAGCAGTAGAACAAATTTCCCAGTACAGGTTACCCACTGCGATTCCAGTATAGTGTAGTAGCCCCCACTGTGTTGTGGTTCTATCACAGGCTGCTTCCCGAGAACCTACTATTACCATGGAAGAAATTATGTTGATATCTGAAGATTCAAGTTTACAGGTTCTACCAGAATTACCAAACGTTGATGCAGAAGCAGCCCTTACTTGTGTAGTGACAACATATGTGGCCTGTAACTTACAGGGAGTGTGACATTTGAGGATCTCTGTAGTGACAGATGTGGTCAGTGACTTACAGGGAGTGTAAGGGGTGTCACGTGGGGATCTCTGTAGTGGCAACAGATATGGCCTGTAACTTACAGGGAGTGTCAGGTGTGTCACTGGAGGATACAGGTTCCACCAGAATTACCAGACTTTGATACAGAAGCAGCCGTTACTTCTGTAGTGACAACAGATGTGGCCTGTGATTTACAGGGTGTGTCAGGTGTTTCACTGGAGGATCTAGGATACAGGTTCCACCAAAATCACCAGACTCTGATACAGAAGCAGCCTGTACTTCTGTAGTGACAACAGATATGGGCTGTGACTTACAGGGAGTCTCAGGTATGTCATGTGAAAATCTCTGTAGTGACAAAAGATATGGCCTGTGACTTACAGGGGTATCATGTGTGTCATGTGAGGATCTAGGATACATGTTCCACCAGAATTACCAGACTTTGATACAGAAGGAGCCCTTACGTCTATACTGGCAACAGATGTGGCTTGTGACTTACAGGGATTGTCAGTTGTGTCGTGTGAGGATGTCTGTAGTGACAACAGATGTGGCCTGTGACTTACAGGGAGTGTCAGGTGTGTCATTGGAGGATCTAGGATGCAGGTTCCACCAGAATTACCAGACTTTGATACAGAAGCAGCCCTTATGTTTGTAGTGAGAACAGATGTGGCCTGTCACTTACAGGGAGTCTGTCATGTGAGGATCTCTGTAGTGACAACAGATGTGGCCAGTGACTTACAAGGAGTGTCAGGTGTGTCACTGGAGGATCTAGGATGCAGGTTTCACCAGAATTACCATTCTTTGATACAGAGGCAGTGCATACGTCTGTAGTGACAACCAGGGAGTGACAGGTGTGTCATGTGAGGATCTCTGTATTGACAACAGATGTGGCCTGTGACTTACAAGGGATGTCAGGTGTGTCGTGAGGATCTAGGATACAGGTTCCACCAGAATCACCAGACTTTGATACAGAATTAGCCCTTATTTCTGTAGTGACAGCTGATGTGGCCTGTGACTTACAGGGAGTGTCAGGTGTGTCATGTGGGGATCTCTATAGTGACAACAGATGTGGACTTTGACTTGCAGGGAGTGTTAGGTGTGTCATGTGAGGCTATGTAGTGACAACAGATGTGGCCTGTGACCACAGGGAGTATCAGATGTGTCATGTGAGGATGTCTGCAGTGACAGCAGATGTGGTCTGTGACTTACAGAGAGTGTCAGGTGTATCACTGGAGGATCTAGGATACAGATTCTACCAGAATGACCAGACTTTGATAGAGAAGCAGCCCTTACTTCTGTAATGACAACAGATGTGGCCTGTGACTTACAGGGATTGTCAGGTGTGTCATGTGAGGATCTCTGTAATGACAACAGATGTGGCCTGTGACTTACAGGGAGTGTCAGGTGTGTCACTGGAGGATCTAGGATACAGGTTCCACCAGAATTATCAGACTATGATACAAAAGCAGGCCTTACTTCTGTAGTGACAACAGATATGACCTGTAACTTACAGGGAGTGACAGGTGTGTCATTTCATTTTGAGGATCTAGGAACTTGGCCAGAGTTGGCAAAGGATGAGTTTAGGGTAGCTGCCATCCAGCATGGACCTGTGCAATTGGTTGTCAATTCCCAGTCAATGAACAGAAAAGATTTATATCAGAGAACTATTTCCACATGCTAACTAATGGGGAGAGAACAAAACAGATTTGATTGATATTTTCAGTCTCAAAAGACAAATTGTTTTGCTTTCCATGCAGATTGTTTAACATTATAACCACTTGACTGGAGAAGGTGTTACATAGCATGGTGAGAGTGTCCAAAGCTAACACTGCCATGACTGAGCACCAGAGCATGTAGCATGCATGGAAGGAACTCGGATAACAGAGTAAAGAGTAGTCACATGATGGATGACAGGAGACAGGTAGTAGAAAAATAAGTTACTCTCTGATGTGGTGTGTTAGAATGCATTGTAGCATTATAGCTATTATCCAGTACCTGACAGAACGTAACATGGCAATCCATGGGATGAGTGATGCCCTTTACACTCATGGCAAAGGTAGTTTCTTAGGCCAAGTACAGCTTTTGTCCAGTTTGATACTGTCATGCCTGAACATTTGTGTCTTATTAGGAATAAAGAAGCAATGGCTTATCTTGGGAGGGGAATACAGAATGAAAGTATCTACCTGATCTTGAATGCTACTTTGAGGACTACTGTCTGGAAGGTGAGGGTGGCAGGTACTTTTCTGTGATTCTTGATTGCTCATCAGACATCAATGTGCAAATGATTGTAGTGGTCATATATGTGGATATTTCAAGCACAGTGGCCACAGTTGAACACTTTCTGGGATTTTTAACCTGTGAATAATACAACCAGAGCAGGACTTACAGCTGCACTTTTTCAGACTTGATAACGTTATCAGTTGCACATTTATGACTGCTGAGGACAAGGATATGACAATGGCAGCAGTGTGAAAGGGAGACAAGCTGGAGTGCAGGCCTGGATAAAACAGATGAATTCAAGGGCATTGCATGTGCCATGTGCCTGCCATAATTTAAATCTTATAGTTAATGATAGAGTACATTCATCACTAAGGCCGTGTTTTTCTGTGGATGTCTGCAGGACATTTATATAGTCTGTTCAGCATCAATAAGCTGATGACATATCTTGACATGAACGTGACTGTGAAGCTACTATCTGAGACTTGCTGGAAATGCAGGATAGGCTCCATCTAGGCAGTGCAATTTCAGCTGAATGGAGTTATGGAAGCATTACAGGAGATAGGTGAAGCTTTACATACAAGTGGTGCCGCAACATATCAGCAGGCAATGGGACGTTGCTCAGAACTTAAGACATATTATTTCATTGAATGTTTAGTGGTTTGATATGATGTGCTGACAGAGGTAAATCGTGCAACATTTGATCCAACAGTGCAAGGCTGTGGAAAAATTGACAGACAGGACAAGTGACCATTGTGACAGTGAAGACTGAGACTTGGCATATGAACTGAAAAGCCTTTTTTGAATGCTTGACACTGAATCATCACCATTGACTGTGATAAATTCCTCATTCACAAGTTACAAGATATCTACAGAAATACATTTCACTTCACATTCATTTTACTGCACCTGTTATAGTGGCTACTGCAGAGCACAGCTTTTCTAAACTTATATTCATAAAGACATACCTACATTCTTCGATGAAAAACAAGCACAGAATCTCAGCAACTCACAGGAAAGAAGCACTGAATATAAAATATAGCGGCAAATGCTGTAGATGTAAAATCATGTGACCGCCCATGTAGTAAAATAATAGATGGCTGGAACAGTCAGAGAGAGAGAGAGAGAGAGAGACTTTAAGGGCATGATCTGCATCTGGAATACTGGGTGTATCCATTCTTGTTCCAAGTGGGCATCCCTTTCCAGAGTCAGTGGTAAGGAGCTAGGCTCCTTGAATACTGGACCAGAGTGGGGTCATCACATATTGCTGAGCAGTGGTGTGGATATTAATTGAACTTCTGTAGCCTCTAGGCAGTTGTCACCGAAGGTGGATGTACTGTAAAGAAGCCACAAGGTAAACAATACAGAGTTTCATTTTCATAACAATTGTTCTATATTTATTGTTAGTTTAGTTTAATCAAGGAAAGCAGGCAAAGATGCCAGCATAGGATTATGGTAAGCTGGACAAAGAACCAGTTGGCCAAGGTGTATGAAACCGAAGGACTGATACATGCCAGCCTGGCTAAAGAGAAAATGATTTCAGCCTTAGTCGCAGCTCAGACCAACAACCAGTCTGTTGATCAGTATTTGCAGCCCTCAGAAGCAGGACAGTGCACCTTTTCCTCAGAGGACTTAAAAAATCTGTCTGGAGTTAAAGGGACTTGAACTAGAGGCCAAACATTTGGAACTAGAATCAGCAGAGACTGTGGTATTTGGAAGTTGAAGAAAATGAGAGACTTTGGCATTTGGAGGCTGAAGAAATTGAGAAGCAGCATCAATATGAGAGGGAGATGCCAGGGTCATGGAAGTAATAGGGAAGGGTATAACCAAACCCCAGAACCAATAAAGGTCAGTAAGTTTCTTTCACAATTTACAGAGGGTGATCATTTTGATACTTTTATTCATATGTTTGAGAGGGTATGTAAAAAATATAATGTTGACCAAGGGCTCTGGGTACAGTTCCTGACCACCTTACTCCATGGTAAAGCTGTAACTGCTTATTGATTGTTTAAACTATGATAAAGTAAAGAAATGTTCACGTGAATGTTTTAAGTTAACACCTGAAGCTTACAGAAAAAAGTTTTGTGAGCATAAACACAAGGCGGATGAAAGTGTATATGATTATATTGCTGAGTTAAGCACTTACTTTCATAGGTGGGTGAATGGCTGTCAGGTCACCACTTTTGAAGGGCTGGCAGACCATTTGGTGATGGAAGAAGCCCTTAGCATTTTGCCTGAGGACATGAGAATCTGGTTGGCAGACTGAGAGTATAACTCTGCAGATGAACTGGGGAAAAAGGGGAAGCTCTACTAAGTAATCAGGGCATCACTGCACAAGAAGGGGATGCCCACTGCTGCCCATGGATATAAGGGAATCCATGGTGGGCAACCTAAACTACCCCAACAGAGTCCACCAGTAATGGGAAGTCACTAGTTCAGGTACATGGCCAGGATCAGTGGTTAAATGTTTTAAATGTATACAGTGGGGCCATGTGTCATATAGATGTTCATGGAGGCAAGGTGGAGAACAAAAGGTGGGGAGCCAGCAAGTGAGAATAATAGTATGCCAGTTGTAAGTTGTCTGGAGACAACAGAGATACCTAACTATCACAAGAGGTTATATCCTATCTTAGTGGAAGGAAAAAATGCCACTGCTAAGAGAGAGAGAAAAACAGCCTCTGACATAACCATTGTGAAGCCTGCAGTGGTTAAAGACAAGCAGTACTTGCTTGGGCAGTCCACTCCAGGCTGAACTCTAGGAGGGACCCCATGCCAAATGCCTTTGGCCAGGGTTCACCTTCACTGGGAGAATGGAAAAGAAAGCAAGCAAGTAGGTGTGTTTGTGGATATCCCTGCAGAGTTCTTGATGGGAAATAATTTTGATAATATAGTACCTTGTGTGCATGCAGTTACATGCAGTCAGATTTGGAGACAGGCATGTGGGGCTTGTAGCCTGGAGGGAGACCCACACAGACTCCACACTTGGAGGGACAGAGCCCACTGTGGGGTTCCCTTGGACAGAGTGACACATTTATAAGTACCTACTCTTCATGGAGCTCCTACAATTAATTCTAGAATTGTTGCCCAGATGTTCAAGGTAATTCTCAATACACCAATCTTTCCGAAATACTATACTGGTACAGTGCAATTGCATCCATATTAACCCCTCCTGCTCTAAGCATTCATATATATTGTGACAATGTGAGGTGTTGCCATCTATGCCAGGAGAAGTAAGGCAGTAGATGTGTAATATATGCCAGCACAGCTAACTGGAATTTAGTAAAGAATTCTATGTTATTTGAATATTAAACTGATTTGTACAGATGCTTGTGTGGAAAATGCATTCATAAAGTTGCTTGTGTTAAAAATGTATTAACAGTGTGTCCTGCTGGAAAGAGGAAAACATATAACATGTATTATTGCAACTGTTGAAATGTATATAATGTAACAAAGGATACTGGAAGAGAAGGATTAATCACAGACCAGATGGAGCTAACTTTGAAAAATGTTCTGAAATTAAATTACCTGGCTTAGGCCATAAAGATTATATCTTACAGGTCTCAATGCAGTCAGAGACAAAAAATCTGTACTAGGAAGTTTTCTGTATTGTCTTTGGGGTGAAATAATTGCTACTTTGGAAGGGTGGAGGTTTGAAATTGTTATGATTTCCAGAAGCTGCAACAGATCTTAGCAAGGTCTATGTTGTGTGTATTATTGACATATATGTGCAAAATCCATAGGTTGGTGCTAGGCTATCAGCCCTAGGGCCCATACAAGCCTAGCCATAACAATTCCCTGGCTATTTCTTCCCACACTATTTACTTCCCTGGACCCCTGTCTAGCAGGGCGACTGACGTGATCCCCAGTGTGAATTTACTTTCTCCCATCCAATCGTCAAGGTTCCTTTTGAAGAGGCCAAAGAGGCACTCTGCTTGACATGTATGGGCAATCTATTCCAGAGTCTGGGGAGTCTCTGGGTCAGGAACCTATCCCTCCAGCATGTTTTGTTTATTGTGATGACAAGGTTTAGATCCCTGGAGCTTGTGGCTCTGATGGATTGGGATTTCTTTAAGTGTAGCATGTCCAACAGCTCTGGGCTTGACATGGCCTTGTATGTTAAGCAGTGATTGCCACTGGGTAGACGATATGCGACAGAGTATAGCTGGAGTTTTTAAGGTGGTCAGCGTAGGGCATCTGCTTTAGGCCTGTGATTCTTTTAGTGAGGTATTTCTGCGGCCTTTCCAGTTGTTGCAGATGTCTTGAGAGGTACATACCAAACGGAGCGTTGTATTCTATAATGGGTCTAATGAGGGATGAGTACAGTGGGACAATGACCTCCTTTTTTCTGGATGAAAAGCCCTTAGTGATGAGGTGTGCCACATAGAAGGATTTCCTGACTGTTGTGGTGATGTGGTTATCGAAGGTGAGACCACTGTCCATCTATGTCCCTAAGTCTCTTATCACACTTTTGGTGTTTAGTGCACTGCCACCTATATGGTAATTCACAGATACATGTTTTTTCCCAAAGGGGATAACTGTACATTGCTTGTTATTGAGCTTGAGCCCATGGCTCTGGCACCAAGCATCTGTTTCTGTAAGGCCCTTTTGTAGAGTATCCACATCATTTGGGGATTCAGTAATGGCTCCTAGTTTGCAGTCATCTGCGAACTTTGTTAGCCAGAGTCTCTTAGTGTTGGCCTGTTCTTCAGAGAAGTAGATGCCAAACAAGAGCGGTCCCAGGACTGAACCCTGAGGTACTCCACTTGTCACTTGTCTGGAACTGGATTTGGAGTCGGCTACTTTTACAGTGTCGGTTCTATCAGTAAGCCAGTTAGCAAACCATTGGGTGACGTAGGGATTAATGCCCAGCTTAGTAATTTTATCTATGATTCCAGAGTTGGGGGGTGGTGTCAAAGGCCTTGACAAGGTCTAGATAGGCTGTGTGGACCACCTTACCCTTGTCCATGGCTCTGGAGACTGATTCGAAGAAGTCAATCAGGTTCAGGAGACATGATCGGCCCTTCACGAACCCAAACTGGGTGGGGTCCAGTGTTTGAAGGTTGACAATGTCTTTGTTTATAAGTTCCATGATAATACGCTCCATGGCCTTGCAGATAAGGCTCGTCAGACTGATGGGCGGTAGTTTCCGGGATCCAAGGTGGATCCCCCCTTGTGGAGTGGGATAACTGTAGCTCTGCGCCACTCAGTGGACACGAAATCTGAGGTGAGGCTATGATTAAACATGACACTTAGGTGAGGTGCCAGTTCATATTGTAGTTCATGTAGTACACAGCCCGGGATGTCATCCTGCCAGTTTTTAGCAATAGGGGTAGCATGGAAACCAGAAGTCAGGTGACCAGATGTATGTGATGTCATTCTGTACTCTAGGACAAAAAATTGTTAATACTAGATGAGACTGAAGTCTCATAGCAGTCTGTTTTAGTAATCTGAGAAGGAAGGACCCTTCCCTTACTTCGTCTTGCCGTGCTCTAGTAAGTGAGCCAGAAAATAGTAATTCTTTAAACCAATCAGGAAAGTATAGTAAAATTAGTTAAGTACTGTTTTTCTTCATCTGTGAATCTATTCATCTGTGCTATTTTAATATTTACCATGATTGAAATTCTGGTGTTTATTGTAAATAGATATTCCAGATTTTCATGTTCTTTTATTATTAAATATAGTTAAACTTTTCATTGTGCCTGGTCCTTTAGAGAATATTTTAACTTTTGAGAGTACTCATATCTGTTTGGTGACTCTGTGGCTACTCCTGAAAGCCTTACTGTATTGGTCCAAACTCTATCATTTGTATTAATGTTAATTTCACTCAGTATAATTGGGTACCCTTGCAAGAGCCTTAGAGTAGGTGGTTTTGGGTTGTCTGGTGGCAGTATAACTACCTTATAGTTTAGTAAAATACCCCCAGAATGCAACACAGGTACGCTGTAGTTGGTGTAACAGTCTTCTTTTATTGCATTCTGGTACCTCGGCCTTCACCTTCTCAAGGAATACATTCATCTTACATACCACCACACCTTTTATATCCTTAACCAAGTCAAATTGACATAATTAATTACAATCAAACAATTAAACAATTGAATGTATTCCTTGAGAAGGCGAAGGCCGAGGTACCAGAATGCAATAAAAGAAGACTGTTACACCAACTACAGCGTACCTGTGTTGCGTTCTGGGGGTATTTTACTACAAGTATTTTCCAGCGTTTTTTATATTCTACAATGTCGATGAATGCTTCTGCAAGTGCTGTGTCAGGAATTCCTCAATCAAACCAACCGGTGAACTTCATTTCCATGTGGAAGGAGAGGGATGAGAAACTAGCAACCAGGGACCCTTGGAGCGGCACTATCACCGATTGTTCGTCCAAATACACTGAATTGGAAAAGGCGATGGTAAAGGAAGTGACCACTTTTTACGATTCTAAATTATTAGAAAAATACATCAGTTTAAATATAACCCCTAGAGGGTTAAGGGTGGAACGTTTACCTGCCTATGAGTTCGGAGAGGAAGAGGCAGATCTTTCCGCAGAATGGAAGGCAGTTTCGCTAAATTGTACTATTAGTTGGCTGGGTATCCTTATCAAAAGAAATGAGAGGGTACTTGATAGAGTCCGTTCATCCATTCTGCAGTTGCAAAAAGAACTGGTAAATGAAAGTTCAAGTGTTGTCTTCGAGGGGAACATGATTGGCATCAAAGCTAGAGTATCCAAAGTCGAGTCGGAGGTGATCACACGTAAGAAAAAGAAACTTATCCGTGACATTAAAGACCATGAATCGGGCAAGTTATTTTCATGGCAGTACAGCTTTAAAAGAAAGCGCGGAGCCAGGCGTGACGTCAGAGGATCTGCTAGAGGTGGTCCAGTCGGGGACACTACGCTATCTTCAGACGACACGGAGTCCACAGGAAGGAAGAGTGTTTCGTTCGAAGATTTGAATTTGGAACAAGACGTGGATACTAGGGCTAGCGATGCTGCAGACAATTCTGGACAAAATTCAGCGCAAAATTCAGTGCAAAACAAAGGAAGGGGGCGCCGTTTTCAAAACAAAAGCAGGAGAAGATGATGCTTGTTTGGTCAGATATAGTGTTTCCAGTATCTCCTGTTTTTCTAATACCAGGGATGCCGCACAAGAGGAGGTTTTGTTATCACATATCACTGAGACTGCCAGTGACACACAGACACAATCTATGGAAGGTGAGTCTTGTCGCATTTTGAATTTTTCTGACTGGGAGATTACTGATGAAAGTAGAAATGTGCTATATAAGGGGCCTAAATTTGTTCCGACACGCTTCCCTTCTCTATCAGACATTCTATTAGATGTTAAACAGTTTTGCAGAAAATTGCATTTAAGAGTATTTTTCGCAGAAAACAGAATGAAAAGGGAAACGGAGACGGAAACGGAAACCAGACTAAATGACACAACAGATTCTATTCTGGACAGTTCTTTAATGGACATTTCTTTGCACCAGAATGATTTAGTAGATATTTCCCCTGATGAAGAAAATGTATCAAATGTGATGGATGATGGGTTTGACACGGGTTATGGTAGATTTGATGTGCCAAGAATGCCCTATGAAAGCAAATTTAATCCGCCTAGAAGCAACGTAGCCATACAGGTTTTTGAAAAAACTTTATTTAAGCAGCTGGAGTATGAACATGATAAGTTTGTAAAAAGTAAAAAATTGTACAATTTGAGCAAGAGTGAATGGACTGCTCTATCAGTTTTGAAAGATTGTAACAAGCATCTTGTTTTTACTCAAGCAGATAAAGGGGGCAATTGGGTCATCTTACCTAGAGACAGGTATAATATGGCGGCGTTGGAGCTCTTAAATGATGACAAAACTTATATTAGGTTGGTCTCTAATATGTCAAAAGTTTTCAATTCTGCATTATTAGAGGTCTTAGAAAGGGGTGAACGGTTAGGATTTTTTACATCCAGAGATGTAAAAAGGATGTATATAGAGAACCCAAGGAATGCAAGGTTTTTTATCATTCCCAAAGTCCACAAGGACTTAAGAAATCCACTGGGTCGCCCCATAGTTTCAGGTAAGGGCTCATATTTGCAGAACGTAGGAATTTTTTTGGACTCAGTGTTAAAACAACATTTACATAAGGTACAAGCCCACGTCAAAAACACGAGTGAAGTAAGTGAAGATATGAAAAACATGTTCTGGGAACAAGATTTCTACTGGGCCAGTGTAGATGTAAAATCATTGTATACAAGTATTAACAAATATTGGGGTCTGGAGTCTATAGAAAAGATGTTGGGGGAAGGCCCAAGAACTAATTACATCATACAGCTTTTGGAATTTTGTTTAACTCATAATTGTTTTGAGTTTGAGGGAGAGTTTTTCCTGCAAAAAGAAGGGACAGCTATGGGGGCACCTTACGCACCCTCATATGCTGTCCTTTTCATGGCCCATTTTGAAAATTCCTTCATTTATACAAACAATTTCTTCAGGACGAAGGTAGTCAAGTATAAAAGATATATAGACGATCTTCTTTTTTTGTGCAGAGGCGATCCCTCAGAGTTCGACAGATTTATTTCAGAAATCAAGAAGAATCCATGCGGTTTGGATTTCACATACACCAAAGGGGGTAAGAGTATACAATATTTGGACATTGAATTCTATGTAGGGTTCAACAATAGGATTCAGTTTAAACCTTTTTACAAAGAGACAGCCGCTGATAACTTTTTGCATGCTTCCAGCATGCACAGCGGATCTCTATTAAACTCTTTACCTTTGGGGGAATTCAAACGTATTGGGGCAAATATTTCTGAGCTGACCAAGGTGGGAAACGAATTTGACAAAATTGAAAGGAAACTCAGTGTAAGAGGTTATCCTGTGGCCACCATTAAATCAGCTAGGGCAAAGGTGGAGAAGGAATTGGGCCTGATAACCCCTGAATGCTTAGAGAAAAACATGGATAGAAATAAATATTTAAGATCACATGTTTTCCAAGGAAGTTGGCCAGAAAGCAGTGGATCAGAATTTATTAAAAAAGAAAAGTTATTTTTTGTTACCAAGTTTTCCCATTTTTCTGAGATTTTAAGGGAAACAGTTTTAAATTTGTGGCCAATAGTTTTGGGGGATGATAGAGTGGGGAATCTTTTCCCAAGCAAAATTATCTTTTCGTATGGCAGATATCCCAATTTAAAAGAGATTTTGAGCACAAGGCACAGTTTGGGAGAAAACCCAAGAACAGAAAAAACAGGAACATACAGATGTGGCAAGTGTAAAATTTGCAGTAAAGTCAGGAATTTAGACGGCATGAAGATTAACAATGTGAGTTACAAAGCCTCAGAATATTATGATTGTAATTCGGTAGGGGTAGTGTATATCATAGGTTGCGGTTGCAGCAAACAAAAATGGTATATTGGTCAAACTTCTAGAAAAGTGAAACTGAGAATCATGGAACATTTGGGCGACATTAAGCATAGAAGATTGGAGAGTCCCGTGGCTAAACATTTCTCGGACTTTCATAGGGGGACATCTGAAGGATTTATATATTGTGTGTTAGGAAAGCCAAAAAATTTAGAGGGTGATGCAGGATTTCATAATAGATTATTGGAAATGGAGTCCAGATTTATTCTGAATTATAAAACCTACTTTCCAAATGGTATGAACATTGAAATATGAATTTGTATATTAGAAGTAATCAAAGTAAAGACAAGTATAGTGGAGATACATAAAAATTCCCTAAATTCTCTAAATAATCCAAAATAAAAATTCATAATAATATATAAAGTTTTGTATAGATTTATTGAGAAATAACATATGTTTTTTTGTACTATTCATTGAAATGTTAAGAATTGAATGTCATTTATAATACTGGTGTTAAATTATACAAAGCATTTTTATATTCAATGTTTATTAGTAATTTTCTGAAGTCAGTATATAAGAATAATGTATTCAACAATGCTTTCAGTAAAATTTATTAAGTCACAAAGACAGGTTCACCCAACGGTTGTTCAATTGTTCAATTGTTTAATTGTTTGATTGTAATTAATTATGTCAATTTGACTTGGTTAAGGATATAAAAGGTGTGGTGGTATGTAAGATGAATGTATTCCTTGAGAAGGCGAAGGCCGAGGTACCAGAATGCAATAAAAGAAGACTGTTACACCAACTACAGCGTACCTGTGTTGCGTTCTGGGGGTATTTTTCTACAAGTATTTTCCTACCTTATAGTTTAGGCAGAAGGGGGCATAGCTAGTAAATCTGTGCCAGCCTTTCCCAGTTTTGTGTGTGTGCGCGCGCGCGTGTGTGTGTGTGTGTGTGTGTGTGTGTGTGGTTAAATCAAATCTCAAAGAGTGTGTGTGTCATCTGCTTGGAGCAAGGACACGAAACACTGGTTTCCCAGAGAGGGTACTGGAGGACCTGACTGAGGACTCAACCCTATAACTGTGCCAGTGGGGAGTCTCATTGGAGATCTGGAGAGAGAGAGAGATAGAGAGAGAGAAAGAAAAACAGCCCCCGGGCTGACTTTGTTCCCTGTGTGCTCTTAAGGGAAATTGTGCTTGATGCAGGCAGCTGCATCTGCAAATATTGGGTGTATCCATTCTTGTTCCAAGTGAGCGTCCCTCTCCAGTGTCAGTGGTGAGGATTCAGGCTCCTTGATTACTGGACCAGAGTGGGGACATCACATATTGGTGAGCAGTGGTGTGGATATTAATTGAACTTTTGTAGATATTAATTGAACTTCTGTAGCCTGTAAGCAGTTGTCACTGAAGGTGGATGTACTGTCAAGCAGCCACAAGGTAATCAATACAGAGTTTCATTTTCACAACAATTATTTATTTTTTATTAGTTTAGTTTAGTCAAGGAAAGCAGGCAAAGATGTCATCATAGGATTATGGCAAGCTGACAAAGAACCAGTTGGCCAAGGTGTGTGAAACCGAAGGACTGGTACATGCCAGCCTGACCAATGAGGAAATTATTTCAGCCTTAGTCACAGCTCAGACCAACAACTAGGAGGATAACCAGTCTGTTGATCAGAATTTGCAGCCCTCAGAAACAGGGCAGTTCACCTTTTTCTCGAAGGACTTAAAATTCTGTCTGGAGTTAAATGGACTTGAACTGGAGGCCAAACGTTTGGAACTAGAATCAGCGGAAACTGTGGTATTTGGAAGTTGGAGAAAATGAGAGACTTTGGCATTTGGAGGCTGAAGAAATTGAGAAGCAGCATCAATATGAGAGGGAGATGCCAGGGTCATGGAAGTAATAGGGAAGGGTATAACCAAACCCCAGTACCAATAAAGGTCAGTAAGTTTCTTTCACAATTTACAGAGGGTAATCATTTTGATAGTTTTATTCATATATTTGAACGAGTATGTAAAAAATATAATACTCCAAAAACCAGTCGTAGTGAAGGAACCACAAGAAGATATATAGTTGACAAATGTTTATTTATTTCCACCACGTTGTTTGGGTATTTAAAGGTTCTTAATCCCTTTGGTACAATACATTTCTTTAGGCACTCATACAAATAAACGTTGTCTAAGTGTAAAGTTTTGTACCTTAACAAGGCTGTTTGCAGTTTGTCCAAGGACTCTCTATACATATCATTAGTTGGATCAAGAACCTTTAAATACCCAAACAACTTGGTGGAAATAAATAAACATTTGTCAACTATATATCTTTTCGTGGTTACTTCACTATGACTGTTTTTTTGAGTTTTGTGTTGTTGTCCAGCTGTACTCCATTTTTTTTGGTTTCCTGTTTTCTATGGAGGACAGTGAAGGTTGTACCAACCCACTAATAGGATGGAGGGGTATAGAGGACCTGAAGTGGGAGAATTCCGCAAAATTGTGGGTCAGTTGACACAATTGATCAAACTGCTTACACCGGTGAGCCAAGGACTTGTAGCAGTTTTATCTCAACATTCTAAACATTCTAACAATGGTAACCAGTAGGCGTATATCAGTAACGACATTCCCCTTGGGCAAGGTTTCAGTGGTGGTGTCCCTGATGTGAGCGTGAATGTTCCTGGAACTAGCAACACTAATTTCCAAGCTACTCCAAATCCACTATGTTCTGCAGCCAGCGCTGAAGGAGTACAACAAACATTTTCGCCAGCGACAGGAACTGGTTCTCATATGGAGTTAAAAGACTGGCTCAACAAGGGATTATCGTTTAATTTTACTGACAATGGAAATACGAGGACTCCAACTAATGATACGTATCATGTGGCATGATTTCTGATGAGTTTGGAGTGTGAATCCCACAAGGAGCTTGAGTGGCATATGTCCTAAACCTCAAGGCTTTGGGACCTCACGGGGTTGGCCCAGGAGAACCTGATTGGAGCCCAACAGCAGAAAAAGGTCTGGCATGACAAGAATGCTCTAGCCCAGGAGTATGATGAGGCACAGCAGGTTATGGTTCTCATTCCTGTCAGACACAGTAAGCTGCAGGCAGTTTGAAAAAGACCTTTCAAAGTAGTAAGGAAGGTCAGTGATAACTATATGGTAGAACTGCTAGGCAGGAGGCTGGGGTACAAATTGTACCATGTTAACATGATGAAAACTTAACATGATAGGGATGCCCTTGTGCTAAGTATTTGCAGTAGGAGGCAGGAGTCGTCTGAGGGGAATCTATGGCTACATAATGCCAGCCAGCAAAATGCCGAATTACTATGTGGAGCCTAGGGTTGCAGGCATATGATATGGCAGTGCAGCACCATAGTGGGGTTAGAAGTGCCAATGCAGACGGGCTCTCAAGACAGGGTATGGGTTAATTTGGTGACCTACCAATACAAAAAATAATAATACAGTATCCAACTTAAGAAAAATTTATGTAGTTACTACTTATGATGTTTTATCTAATTAGGTGAAAGGTACAGTTAAACATTATTGGAATTTTCTTTTAAAATTTAAAGAACTTTCTGAGAGAATATGTAAAACTCCCATGTTTTCATACCATAAAGGGAAAAGCATTCAAGATATTTTGGTACATGCTCATTTTTCTACTTCTAGTTGTAGTATTAGTCCAATGCTAAATGTAGTAGGTACATTCCCGTCTGGGAGATGTATTATATGTAAATATGTACGTAAAACATTTAAATATATTAATGGAATTCCCTTTAAAGCAGATTGTAAATTTTCATGTAATACAGAAGGGGTAATTTATGCTATAAGGTGCCCGTGCAATATGTTCTATGTGGGTGAAAGCAAGAGGACCTTTAAACTTAGAGTTCAAGAACATGTCAGGGATATTAAAAATGTTAAATCTGAGAGCCCTCTTGCAGTGCACTTTAAGAAATATCATAATAAAAATCCAGAGCGTTTGCAGTGTACCATATTGGAACATGTTTATGAGAAAGGATGTAATTTGGATGTTAAGAAAAAACATTTGTACAAGGAGACTGTTTTTATTTTAAAGTATGGGACTTCAAATCCAATAGGTATTAATGTGGAATGTAATTGGAAATTTTTTTTTAACTTAATTCAGGGCAATTATGTAATTAATGTTTAATTGGTTGTGCTATATATGCTTGAGTGTTTTTGAACATTTTTATTCTCCTTTGAAGCCTTCATGCTGAGGCACTAGAGATTTTATTAAAATTTTCTACTTTGGATCCTGGTTTGCATCATTTTTCCAGTTTGACCAGAAGTGGTAGGGTCATTTATTTGTTGCTGCAGGGTATGGGTTAATTTTTTCCCAGATAGGCTGATTCCTCTTAAGCAACATTTCTCCAGGGTCACTTGAGAAACTAGCTTGAGTCTTCAAAGGAGGAAGAGATGTGATGATGTAAAGTATTGCCAGCTATACCAGGAGAAGCAGGGCAATGGATGTGTAACATGTGCCAGCACAGCTAGCTGGAATTTAGTAAAGAATTGTATGTTATTTGAATATTATACTGATTTGTACAGATGCCTGTCTTGAAAATGTATTTGTAAAGTTGATTTGGTTAAAAATGTACCAGCAGTATACCCTGCTGGACAGAAAAAGAAATGTACATGCATTATTGTAACTGTTGAAATGTATATATTGTAACAAAGGATACTGGAAGAGAAGAGGTTAATCATATTCCAACTGCAGCTAACTTTGAAAAATGTTCTGAACTTAAATTACCTGGATTAGGCCATAAAGGCTGTATCTTGCACTTCTCAATGCAGCCAGAGACAAAAAGTCTGTTCTAGGAAACTTTCTATATTGTCTTTGGGCTGAACTAATTACTACTGTGGAAGGGTGGAGGTTTGAAATTGTTTTTTGACTTTCAGAAGTCATAACAGATCTTAGTAAGTTCTATGTGTGTGTAGTATTGACACATATATGCTAAATCCTGCGAGTTTCTAGCAGTGGGGGTAGAATGGGAACCAGAAGTCAGATGACCAGATGTATGTGATGTCATTCTGTAATCTAGTGTGTTTGGTGGCATTGTAACTACCTTATAGTCTGGGCAGAAGAGGACATAGCTACTAAATCTCTGACAGCCTTTCCCAGGCGTGTTTGTGTATGTGCAAATCAAATCTCAAAGTGTGTGTGTCAGCTGTTTGGAGCAGGGACACAAAGCACTGGTTTCAGAGAAAGGGTGCTGGAGGACTTGGCTTGTACAATCAAGTGAGGACTCAACCCTACAGCTGTGCCAGTGGGGAGGCTCACTGGGGATCTGGACAGAAAGAGAGAGAGAGAGAGACAGAGAGAGACCACCCCTGGACTGAGTGCCTTCCTTATGTGTGCTTAAGCGAAATTGTGTTTGATGCAGAGAGCTGCATCTGGAAATACTGGATGTATCCATTTTTGTTCCAAGTGAATGTACCTCTCCAGTGTCAGTGGTGAGGATTTAGGCTCCTTGATTACTGGTCCAGAGCAGGGATGTCACATATATACATAACCATTTTTATCTCATCTCTTTGTATTCTGTTAGTAATTGAGCCTCATCTACCTCTAACCTTGGCATATTTAATTCTTCCATAAACAATTCCATTTGTACCTTTTCTTGATTTCCATATTTCTTTGCTTAATACAAACTTTCATAAAATGTTCAGAATATTTATAATACTTCAAGGTAATCCCTTATTTTCTGTTTAGCATTCTGCAGGTACTCCTTTTCTTGTTCTGAGAGATTGTCCCTGTTTTGCAATGCTTTGACATTTGTCCATCATTTTAAATAATTATTGCTGCTTCTTAATCACATTTCCTCCCCTTCCTTTATTTCCACCCTAGTTTTAAACTCAACTTTAATTTTATCTCACTCCCTAATTATATCTTCAGAAGAAATTTCTATCTTCTCTAAGAGTTTCTGAATTATTTGGGTATGATCTGAGGGGGTGCTCTCTGCTCCAGGCTTGTCCGAAAGGAGCATTCCCCTTGGCTTCTCTGCTTCTAGAGGCTTGGCTCCAACTCCCTGTTTGGATCAGAGAGGAATGGTCTCTGCTAGTTCAGCCCAGGAGGTCCGTTCTCCCTCTGCATTCGACTTGGTGGAGAGGGTTCCCGCAAGGTTGAGGCCTGTGACTATCTTGTCTTCAGACTCCACCCTGACCCCCCTGGCCTTGAGTGCAGGTCTGACTATCTTGCCCTCTCATGGACAGCCAGTAGCCATATTGCCCCAGGACGCTCCGGTCTTGGAACAACCCGCTTGCGAGGTCTCCCCAGAGAGTCCCCCTGAGGAGCTCCCCTGCAAGCATACATGCAAAAGGAGGCACTTGGACTCTCCTCCAGAGTCCCTCACAGAGGACACGGACTTGGATGAAGGGGAAGGATCCCCAAGATCACCGCCCAAGGATGTCTACTTTGGAGACATCATGGAGATCTTCCACCAAAGGGGAGGTGGTCTGCCCCAAAACCAACCTCCGATGAGTCCGTGTTCCTGGAGGCATTTGGCTTGGGCCCATCTACCTCTTGGGTGTCCCCTTCTGCTGATCCCCTCGTGGATCTCATGACATCTAGGGCATGGACGGAGCTGGACGCCATATAGCCTATACCCAAATGCCTGGACAAGGTCTTGGGCCCCCCTGCAGATAAACTTCACTGGCATAAGGGGTCCCCTGTAGATGCGATGATGGTGGCGGCTGTCCCCAAGAAGGAACTCACCCAGGAGAGTTCCACAGTCCACCCACCTGACCGAGAGTAGAGGACACTGGACCATTTTGGGAAGCGAGTCTATGCTTCAGCGACCTTCTGCGTGAGGGCACTGAACTACATGGCACATGTTATTTGACTCCAGAGAGACTTGGTTAAGGAAGTCACGGAGTCAACACGGGGGTCCATGTCGCCGGAGGACAGGAAGAAGTTTGACGCATGAATGGATACCCTCAAATCTATAGCCAACACCTCCATGCATTTGCTCTCCCATGCCACGGAGGGAGCTGCATGGGTGGCGGGGTCAGGCATTGCCATTCAGTACCATGCCTGGCTCCGCTTATGTCAATTCTTGGAGCCCTTGAAGGTGTCTTTCACCAACACCCCTTATGATGGTTCTTCCCTCTTTGGGAAAACAGTCAGATAGACTTTAGTCCAGAGTGAGAAGGATGGAAAGACACTGTCCACTTCTCTCCACCTCAAAGGTCCTTTTCCAGGAACCAGTGAGGTCAGAAGAAGATGTGGTTCCGCAAATCTCAGGCATTTTCTTGGGATGCTCAGGCCTCACCTTCCCCCAGAGGCAGAGGGGAATAAGATGGACGAGGCCGTAGAGGCAGAGGGGGTCCTAGGAATTCCGGACAAACCTGGACAGCAACTGTGAAAGGTTGCCTGGCTGTCTATCGCTGGAGGCAGTCGGTCTTTGTCTGTCCCTCCACCCACTAGCATGGGAGTCCATCACAACAGATCAGTGGGTGTTGCGAGCCATATCCAGAGGTTATTTCGTCCCTTTCAAGGACTTACCCCCTCCCAACAAAACCCTCCCAGACGTTCCACCCACGCAGTGGGAGGAAGCAGCAGTACAGATACAATCCCTGCTAAGTAAATTAGTCCTCCAACTGGTCCCCCAAGACCAATCAGGATTTGGGGTTTACTCCAAGTTCTTTTTAGTGCCAAAAAGATGGGGGACCTCAGACCAATTTTGGATCTGTCCCAGTTGAACCTGTCAGTAACCGAGACAAAATTCTGGATGGTCACAATCCAATCCATTCTGCCTTTTTTGCAGGAAGAAGACTGGATGTGCTTGATAGATCTCCAGGATGCGTACTATCACATCAAAATGCAGAGGCGCTCCCGGAGGTTCCTTCACTTCTGGCTGTGAGCCAATCATTACCAATTTGGAGCCCTCCCCTACGGTCGCACCAAAGCCCCCGGGTGTTCACCAAGATAATGGCAGTGGTAGCAGCTCACCTGAGGCTTCAGGTCATTCAGGTCTTTCTGTACCTGGATGATTGGCTCTTTACCACCCCATCAGAGCATATACTATGTCAAGCCAGGGACTCCTTCCTTCTGTTAGCCGAAAAGTTGGGCATTACTATCAATCTGAGCAAATCAGCTATTCACCCAGTTCAGGTTTTAGAGTTCATTGGGGCATGGCTGGACACAGTACAATCTATGGTGTTCCTCACCTCAGACAGGATACGCAGCTTGAGGATACATGTGTCACACATTCTACAGACCCACTCACCCACATCTGAAACAGTCTTAAGTGCTTTAGGTTCTATGGCAGCCACAATAAATCTCCCCATAGCACACCTTCACATTTGGGTTCTACAGTGGACTTTGGCGGTGCAGTGGTCTCTGTTAGACCTCCCTTTGTCCATTCCAGTGAGGATCTCAAAAGTGTGCAAAAGCTCCCTTTGGTGGTGGATTCAGTGTCCAGACCTCCACAAGGGACATCCTTTTCAACCTCCTCTACCCCAAACCATGGTGACCATGGACGGCTCCCTGCTTGGGTGTGGGGGCATTGCTTGGGAAGGACAGTCCAAAGCACATGGTCCCCTCACGAGACATTTTTGCACATCAACGTCCTAGAGATGAGAACAGTTCTTCCCGTGTTGCAAACCCTACATGCTCATCTTCCTCTGGGAATGACTGCAATTCAAACAGACAACATGTCAGTAGTCTGGTCAACAAACGGGGGGAACCAGATCTTACCCATTATGCCAAGAGGCCATGAGTGTGTTGGAATGGGCAATTTCCACCGGCCGTTTTCTGGTGGCAATGCACATCCCGGGAAGGTCGAACATCTTAGCAGCCATGCTCAGCAGATCCATCCTGATGCCTTACAAGTGGTCTATGAAACCTTCAGTAGTGGAACAGATCTTCCGAGAGTGGAGTCGTCCTTGCTGAGATCTCTTCACATCTCCTTCCAATGCGAAATGCAGCAAGTTTTTCACTCTGAACCCCCCTCCTAGGAAAGCCCCTAGAGATGCTCTGATTCATGCTTGGCCTACCAGGCTCCTTTATGAATACCCTCCTCTTCTCCTCATGTCGAAGTTTCTGCAGAAAGCTTGAAGGCTGGGGAGCACCGTGATCCTCATCATCCCATTCTGGCCTTGACAGGTTTGGTTTCCCTTATTAAGGTCTCACCTAGTTGCTCCACAATGGATCTTGGATCCAGTCCTGGATCTACTTTCTTACCCCTCAGGGTCTTCTCACCCAAGTCTGGGCAGCCTGAAGCTCACTGTTTGGCTACTCTGGTTCCCATGATTCTTAGGACTCCCAGTCTGTCATCGCCAGTTAAATCCATTCTGGGTGCGTCTTATAAGTCGTCCACTAGAAAAATTTATTGCAGTAAATGGAAACATGTTTCGATGTGTGCCATTCAGAGGTTTTTGGATCCTTTCACTACACCACTTCCAGCAGTTCTAGAATTTTTAACTAGCATTTTTTTATGAAGGTGCTAGTTCTTCTACAGTGAAAGTCCAACTAGCCGCAATTTCTAATTTTCATGCTGAAGTGGATATGTCTTCATTAGTTTCTTTGAAACTTTGTAAAACCTTTCTCAAAGGTGTCTTTCTCCTCAGACCTCTGATCAAGGATCCCATTCCTCCATGGAACCTCACTTTGTTGTTGCAGGCATTGGTCTCCCCTTCCTTTGATCTTGCGGCCTCTGTGGACTTGCAATTTTTGACCTGGAAAACTGCATTTTTGGTTGCCATTACATCCGCTAGAAGGGTGTTGGAGCTCCAAGCTCTTTCTGTCAAAGTCCCTTATATGATATTTCACAAGGATAGAGTCTCGCTATGTACTAATCCATCCTTTCTCCCTAAGGTAGCCTCTGAGGCTAATATCAATCAGACTATTAATTAGCCAGTATTTTTTCCGAACTATCAGAACAAAGGTGAACACAAATTACATTCTTTGGATGTTCACAGGCAGTTGAGATTTTATTTACACAGGACTAAGTCCTTCCACAAGTCTGATCAGCTTTTTGTGTCCTACACCAAGCCCTTTTTAGGCAAACCTGTTTCAAAAGTGACTATTGCTCGCTGGATTTCTCTATGCATTGCCCAGGTTTACTCAGCTAGAGGTTTGTCTCTTTCAGGAAAAGTGAAGGCTCATTCGACCCAATCCATGGCTATGTCTGCAGCCTTTTGATCTAGGGTCTCCTTGGATGATATTTGTTCAGCTGCTACTTGGGCCTCATTTCACACCTTTATTTCTCACTATAAGCTGGATTTGGTTTCAAGGAGTAGAGCATCCTTTGGCTCTGCAGTGCTCTGGAATATTCTTCCATGAGGGTCTCCCAAGGATTAGGTAGCTGGGGACTCTGTCCCACAGGTTGAAGATCAAATGAAGTAAACTACTTCAGATAAAGAAGTTATGTACTCACCATAATGTTCCATCTGAGTAGTTCCACTTCATTTGTCTTCAACCATTCCTCCTCCCCGGCCTTCCCCCTGACCTTGTCCTTCAGGTCCCTTGTTCGGGACTTTTTCTGTTGGGATCCTTGATTATGCCAGGACTTAAGGAGTCTTGTTGTATTTTTTTCTTGAAGGATACGTTTTGTGTGGTTGGGTAATTGTTATATGTTGGGCAACAAACTCGATCTGAAGGGAGAAGGGAGACTGGGGGCATAATGGGTAGGGGGAAGAGCATGGAGCTTGGAGTCGTAGCTAGAAAATGCGGCCATGTCAGGTCCAGTATGGATCCGAGGACCCACAGGTTAAAGACAAATGAAGTAGAACTACTCAAATGGAACATTATGGTGAGTACATAACTTCTTTTTCACTGCAAATTCCCAGTACCAAATTCATATCTTCCATGTCAAACATATTGATAAATTTCTTCAAAAATATACTGTCCTTTGTTACATTTTCCCTTTAGCCCCCCCCAGACACATCATCACTGTTGCAAATCAAATTCTAGTCCCCACCTGTAAGTAATATTCCTTGCTGAAAGCTGATTATTTCTCCCAGAATTTTCTTAAGCTCCATTATAGCAGTTTTAGGTGGAATATAAATGCATGCCACTGTAATCCTCCTCCCTTACCAGTAGCCCCTTATTACCACCTTTTATGTATATCTGCTTTTTGTTAAACGTCTAGTTCTAACTTTTGTTACATGCTTATGCTGCTTGGCAGTTTTTTTTATACAGTTATTTCTTGTCATACCCATTTGAACCTATGTCACATCTGACAAAGCTTTTTGTTTTATTGAAAGTTCCCAAAAATACCCCATAACACTTAACTATGTACATTTTCAAATACTGAAGTTTCTACTTACTAATAAGAACAAAGGTTCTAAACTGATAGCCACACAGACAGGCTAGAGTTAACCAACAAGAAAGGTTAGTCATGCAAAGATGCATGGTACAGCCCGTGCTTTTAGTAAGTGCTGTCTGGTTTTGTCTTATATTTATAGCTCTTCCAGCCGAGAAAACACTTGAATGCTTTCAGTAAATACTTTCTCCAATTCATTTCTCTTTATTAGATTATCTTCTATTGACATGCAAACCAGACACAAAACTGCTAAGGATTTGTTTACCAGAAATAAAAAGCCTTACAGTATTAATTTTTTTTTCATTTACTACTTTTTAATAAACTTGTTAATGGATAATGCCTAGGGCCTTAACCCAATCATTTCCCTATGCAGACATGGGAAAAAGCAAGCTGATTTTTCTTTTATCATACTCGCTTAACCAGACCTTTCCTCTCTCCCTTTTTTATTTACATTGCATTGCATACATTTCCTAAAATGAACAAGGAAGAAGAGAAAAGAAGGGAGAAAAAAGCATATGTTTATATTACTATCCCCATTACATTAAAAAAACTGATAAAACTTAACTTTATAGCTGACAAAAAAAGTCATGCAACATACAAATAGTACCAATAAGAAAAAAATAAATTTGTTTTACTTACAATTAACTTTCTGCTTCCTCTTCCTCTCTCCGAAGTAGTGCTTAGAAGATTAATGACATGAAGTAGGACATATGCTTTAGTGTCCCCTATAAGTTTAACAAAGTCCGCAAAAATCCACTATTCACAAATCTTGTTCTGCCATGTTACACAAATATTATAAGTTCATAGGTTCATAGGACAATACTAGGCTATTGGCCAGGAGGCCCTTATAAGCCTAGCCAAGAATTTCACCCATGTTCCCACAAAGACAGCACCAGTGTTTCCTGTCCAGGGAAACAGGTGAGATCCCAGGGGTATATTTTCTGTTTCCCATCCAGTCCTCCATGTTCTTCTTAAAGAGGGCTAGTTAGGCACTCTGCTTGACATGAAGAGGGAGTCTTTTCCACAGATGGGGGAGTTGTTGGGACAAAAATCTATCCCACCAAGTTCTATTGATGTCTCAGATCAGGTTGAGGCCTTACGTGCGGGTTGTGCGAGTGGAGTTTGACTTACAGATATGCAGCAACTCCATCAAGGCTGAGTCTGAGATGGGCTTGTATGCCAGACACAGGTCACTTCTGAGTATTCTGTACAAAAATGAGTAGAGGACAGGGCTTTAAGCCTATCTGTATAGGATATGTATTTCAGACCCTGGATTTTCCTGGTCAGGAACCTCTGTGGTCTCTCCCACGGTTGCATGTGCTTGGCAAGGTACATGCTGAAAGGGGCATTGTACTTGATAATGGGTCTGATAAGAGAGGAGTACAGGGAAGTTATGACTTTCTTGTTCCTGGATGAAATACCCTTACTTATTAGGTGGGCAATGTAGAAAACCTTCCATACAACGGAGGCAAAGTGGTGGTCAAAAGTCAGGTTGCTATCAACCTGGGTGCCCAAGTCCTTCCTGACTGATTGCATGTTTAGTATGTTGTTATTAACGTGATAATTAGTGGGGATGACATTTTCAGCAAAGGGGATAATGATGCATTTCTTGGCATTCAGTTTGAGGCCATGCTTTTGGCACCAGTCATTAGTTTGGGCAAGGCCTTCTTGGAGGATGTTCACATCACTAGGGGAATTTATGACAGTGCCCAGCTTAAGGTCATCTGCAAACTTGGTCAGCCACAGACCACTAGTTTTGGCTTGAACCTCAGAAAAGTATATCCCAAACAGTAGAAGCCCCAAAATGATCCTTGGAGTACGTTGCTTGTTACGGGTCTACTGCTAGAGGTGGCTTCCTCTAGTTTGACTGGGTGAGTTCTATCAGTGAGCCAGTTAGCTACCCATTTGGTAACATATGAGTTGATGCCTAGCTGGGAGAGTTTATCTATTATGCATGAGTGGGAAATAGTGTGGAAGGCTTTGGCTAGTTCAAGGTAGGGGCTTTGCACTGTCTTCCCCTCATCCATGGATTTGGTGACTGTTTTGAAGAAGGTGACCACGTTTAACAGGCATGATCTCCCTTTGATAAAACCACACTGTTTGGGATTAAGCATTTGGAGGTTGCCTATGTCCTTGTTTATAAGGTCCATGATAATGCATTCCATGGCCTTGCAGATCAAGCTAGCTAGGCTGATCGGCCTATAATTGCCTGGGTGGATGTTCCACCTTTGTCTAGAGGGATGACAGTGGCTGTCCTCCATTCTGCTGGGATGAAGCTGGTGCACAGGCTTTGGTTGAATAGGGTGCCTAGTGGTGCTCTTTGCTCTTGCCTGAGCTCACGTAGGACACAGCCAGGGATGTTGTTGGGTTCCATGGAGGCTGTAGTTTTTGCCTTTGAGACGGCATTAAAGACCTACTCCCTGGTGATGAGGGGAGCGGGGCAGCTGCTGGGGATGTCTTGGTTTACTGATGGGGGAGTGGGTGAAGTTTTCACTGAACTTGTCTGCCAGCAGCTTGGCTATATCTATGTTGTTTGTGTTTGTGGTATTCTTGACCACCAGTTCAGAGCAGATTTGGGACTTACTTTTGAGATTGCGGATGTATGCAGAAAAGGCCTTGTGATTGTCCTTAGTGGATGTAACCAATTTAGACTTGAAGTTGGCCTTAGAGGATTTCACCAGTGACCTTATTTGCTTTTTCAGACAAAGGAGAGATTGCTTTCAACTTGACACCTGCTCCTTCCTGGTCCTGGACAGCAATTTTTGTCCTTTTATTATATAGTCTGTTTATTGCTGCTGTCCACCAGACAGGTTTACTTTTCCTTGAGGAGATGATTTGGTCCTGTCAGGTATTGCTGAGTCTATGCAGCTATATAGGTGTTCATATAGTTTTTTGTGTAGGCTTGGACATTAGTGCTTGTTCCAACTGAGGGGATGGTGTCTGTGAAGCTGCTTATACCTGCTCTCATGAGGTTGAAGTCAGCTTTGGAAAAGTTTTTTTTGTTCGAACATGGCAACGGGGGGTTAGGGGAGATGGTGACCTCGAATGTGATTCCTTTATGGTCGGATCTTACCAAGGAGAATGACACTGTAGGGGTGCTACAGTGGCTACTCATGTTGGTTAGTACCAGGTCCAGGATATTTTCACCTCTTGTGGGGGTGTTGACCAGCTAATCCAATGCATTGGCATTGATGAAATTGAGGAATCTCTGGGCATTTGTGTTTGAGCTAGAACAGGTCTTCCACTGTATGGTAGGGTAGTTAAAGTCACCCTGGATCAGGGTAGAGGGTTGAATCTTGAGGTATTCAAGTAAGTCCAGATAGTTGGAGGGGGCCTCTTGAGTCATGGTTGTGAGTCTGTAGTTAGCTTTGATTTGAATAGGTATTTTGTCAACAGTTAACTGCATCTGGAGTGTCTCCTGTGTGTCATACAGTTTGGCCAGCCTGGAGGTGTCTATGTCTTAGATAAATATTGACACTCCACCTCCTTTGGCTTTGTAGCCCTCCATTTGGGGTCTGAAAGAGTGGTAGGACAAGTAACCTGGTAAGGCTTGGATGCTCTCTGCTGCTTTGAACCAGGTTTCAGTGACTGCACAAATGTCAGCATCTTCCAGGGCGAGGAATGCTTGCAATGAGTGCAGTTTCATGTTAAGACTCCTAGTGTTTAGCAGCATGACCTTTAAATTTCATTTAGAAGAATTTTTTACATTTGTAATTTTGTCCTCATTTACTTTGCCTAAAAAAGGCACTATGGGGGAGATGAGAACGTCTGCCAGAAGGCTGAAGCCTAGGGGAGACAGATGAAGGTCATCTCTGGCAAAGCATCGTGGTCTCTCAGTCTTGTCCTTCCAGGCTGTCGGGTACTAGATCCCCTTGGAATGACAAGAGAAACTAAGCCAGTAGTTAAAGTCGATCATTTTCTGTTTGTATTGAGGCATCATTCTGGGTGATGGTAGGATGCTGCTTAAGGCTAGGGACATACCTGCCTGGGACATATATTCAGCGAGTTCAATCATGTCTCTCTTCATATAGTCCAGAGAGGCTGCTTTAAAGGTTGCTTTTGCACATTTGTCAAGACCAAATGACATTCTTATATCATCTGAAAAAGTTTTGACAACTTGCAGTTGTGCTTTCAGTTCCTCATCTGATGAGCTATACAGTTTTAAATCATCGACAAAGAGAAGATGAGAAGTCTTTATACTTTGTTGTTTTCTAGGAGCCAAATTATAGCCATGATGTAAGCTGTTAAGTAGACAGCTTAATGGGTTAAAGGCAAAACAGAATAGTGGTGACAAAGAGTGGCCTTGGAATATCCCCCTTTAATTAAAAATTTGTCCTTTATCATGGCTTAATTGCAAAGTGGTCTGTCACTGTTTCATGGTCACTGTAATGTAGTCGATCAGTGTAGGGCGTATCTTATACATTTTTAAGCACTCTTTTATCCATGAATGTGGGATACTATCAAATTTTTTTTTGTAGTCAGTCCATGCCATACTTAGATTCTTCCCCTTTTCACATTTTTCCACTATGACTTTAACAACAAATGATCCTTTGTTCTATGTGACTTTCTTTTATTGCCCTTTTGTTCTATTGCCATAATTGTGTTTTCTTCTAAACAACTATAAACTCTGTCAGCATCAATTCCAGCGCATAGTTTATATGTCGTTGAAAGGCAGGTTATTGGTCTATAATTTTTAGGGTACTTTGCAGGTTTACTCTTAAACAGGAGCATTGCTTTTCGTGTTGTTAGCCAGGTTGTCTGTTTGGGGTGCACATAAAAATAGTTCTTCTTCATAGCTAAATCTTCGTGCAAAGATGTTAATAATTTTAACCAGAAGTTAGGTATTGCATCTGGGCCTGGAATTTTACAATTAGAGGCTTTTCTTAGCTTTGTTTCAATCTCTCTGGTTGTTACTCCATCCCATTTCATATCCTGCACCTTTAAACTTCTTATTCTTTCTTTTACTTCTTTTATCCATTTAGCATCTTTGTTATGTTCCACAGGATCTTCATAAATACTTCTCCAAAATGTATCTATTTCTTTTTTTTTTTTGGTGGTCTTTCAATTCCTTTTACCTTGTTTCCCATTTCTCTAAAAAAAACTTTTTGGATCATCAATAAATTGCTTATTTTCTACTTTTCTTTTATATTTATCTTTGTACCTTCTAAGGTTTTCCACCTGTGCTGAGATTTTTAGTTTATTTGTGATAGTGCATGATAGATCCTGATCTGTTCTAATACTGCACATTGCTTTTATCACATCTATCTTTCTAAGTATTTTTGTTGATCTCTTCCCTCTTCTATACTCTTCTAATAGTGACATTTCTTGTCTTAATTGCTTTATAGTTTTCTCTATTCAATACTTCCATTATGGTATTTGATTTCTCCCCTTCCTTTTCCTCACCACCCTGTGTTCTTGTGGTAGAACTTTGAGTTATTAATTTAGCTGCACAGCAATATATCCTATTTACTTCTGTTATATTGCATTGATCTGTATGGACAGTCCTAATTACTGTGCTCATTTGTTTTATCAGACTTCTGACTTTTTGGGTTTTATTGACCTTCTGCAGTCTATTTCTTTCATTAATCTTAATATGTCTATTTATCTGTATTAAATCAAGTAACTCTTCTCTTAGCTCATTTTCTTCTAAACTGAGGGCACATTTTTTGTTTTCCATTGCGGGTATTCCATAGAAAGTTCTATAGTATCTTCCAGTGGCACATTCTCTTCAGTTTCATCCTATGCCATCCGTTGCTCTGTCATATGGGAACTCACTGGCCTATCACTCCTTAACATTGATTGCGTCAAAGTTTCCATAGTTTCCTGTTCCTTCTCTTGCTGTCCAGCTTCAAGTGAACATTTATACTGGTTTCCTGTGGAAGGCTCCAAAATATCTTCATACGGCACCTGACCAATTGCTTCCCATTGCACTGGTTTACCCTTAATTTGGATGTCCATTGCTCTATCCTATTGTGGTGCTTTCTGAGTTAGATTTACTACACTGTATCCTTCACTTTGCAGGTGCTCCATAACCTCAGTTTCTGTTTCTTTAACTTCTCCATTAGTAATCTCATTTTGTACTTTTCCTCTTTGTCTTCTTATTTTTTGTATTGTATAGTTTTCCATGTCTGGATTCCTTTGCCTGTATTTCTCGTGAAATATTGTTGGTGCTGCTCTTTTTGTATTGATTAATTTTGCTTTCTCCTTTGCATAAATATTACACCATATTAACTTTCTTTTTCTTTCCCATGTCCATATTTCTTCTTCAGATGTCTCCTGATCTTCCTGTTTCTCCTTATTTTGGGGACTCACTCCATCATGCTGTGATGTAACCTGTGTTAGACCTTCTACACCAAATCCTTCACTTCACAGGCACTCCATAACTTCGACTTCTATTTTTTAACTTCAGCTTTACTAATCTTTTCTATATTCCCTCTTTGTGCTATTATTTTTTTATTGTGAAAATTTCCATATCTGGATGCCTTTGCCTCTATTTCTCTTTGAATATCTTTGGGGCTTCTTTCTTTATATTGATTAATATGACTTTCACCTTTGCATAAATATTGTATCATATCAATTCTCTCTTTCTTCCCCGTGTCCAAGAAAGTCTTCTTTCAGTTTAGCTTATGTAATGTCATTGCATGTAACACATCTATGTTGTATACCTGAACCCCCATTATGTGTTTCCTCTGGCATGACATCTCTCTTTGACATATGGTTGCCATGTCTCCTGTGTCTGTGGTGTGTATAATTATTTATTTATTACACAGCTCCATTAATCTTTGGATATCGTACTGCTGTTTGGCACTGTGCTTAGTTGCTTGCCTTTGACATGCAGAGTTAGAGGTTCTAGTGTACTCCTATAGTTACTCATTCTTAGTGTAGATTGGCTAAACCTTACACTGCTGACAGCTTATTGGATGATTGTATTCAATACCATTTGTGTACTGCAATGACAGCAATCCCCCTTTAGTTTTCAACAACACACAGCTACTATTGGTCCTACTTGTTCTGGTATGACTGCCAGATAATTTGCAATATAAAATGAATATACAAAATCCACAAACTCGATAATCCACAAGGGAATGCTAGCTAGTGATGAAAAACACAGCTTTATTGTGCAAACCAAATATATGGTAAAAATTCCACTTTGAAACACTAACATCCACAAAATGAGGGATGAACCAACAGCATAAAAAAACAGAAAATGAACCTTAAAACGAGTTAAGCACTTTCATCCCCAATCTAGGGACTTCTTTAGAACTATTCCCAAATCTTTTTCCCAGCATTCTTATAGCATTCCAATTAAAGAGGAATTACCCTAAAAAACAGAACATATAATAATTGACTAAAATGAATACATGTAAAGGTAATGTGTGCAAGAAATAATCAAATATCCTACAAAAATATACGAAATAAGTTAAGAAATATTTAAAATTTGACAATAAATGTTTACATTAAAAATATGTGCATGTTAACCCAATATGTTTTTCATTTTTAAATAGCAGCTGATATTAACTGCTTCATTAATGCCAGGGTACCTGGTGGCATCCAAGGTTAACTGCCACTTCAATTCACATACGTCAAGGGCCTCCCTAGGTGTACTCCCCTGTTAACCTGATTTTAACTGCTGTAAAATCAAAAATTTAAAAGAATGACCAGGGTACTCTATTAAATTTCTACTAAGGGCATTAGAATCCTTTTTGTGTCTAATGTCCTGCGAATGTTCATAAATCTTTAATCTGAACTTCCTACACATTTTGCCCACGTAAAAAAATGGTCATAAAGTACATTTCACTAAATAGACAACATTTTCACTCTGACAATTAAAATTACCCATAATATATAGTACCTTGCCATTTAAAATAAAATTATCTCCAGTAATTAAAATCAGGGAGCATTGGGGACACATACATTTTGTATTGCCAACTTTTTTTGAAGTGCAAGAATTTTTTCTTTTGCCCCCCCGTTCCATAATGTCTTTGAAACACCTGTCTATTCTGTATGTAAATGTTGTTTTTTTTATTTAACATCTTAACCAAATTCTTATCTACAGACAGTTCCTAAATTTATTCAATAATTTTTCAAATCATTTGTGTGTCCTTGTTGTAAGTTGTAATAAAAATGAGTAAAGTAGAAAAATTATCCTTCTTATCCCTCAAATGGTCAATACCATTATTACCACCCACATTTTGACCTAAAATAGGGACAAACCAACCATTTTGCCGCTTCATGAATACCTCCCCTCTAACACTTTCCAATAAATCTCAGGGATAATCTCTATGCTCAAACATTTTTTAAATAAAATCTATTTCCTGAACAAAATCACACTCCAAAGATGTCATTCTAGCGGCACGTACCAGTTGTCCTTTTATAATAGATTTTTTTCTGAAATGTGGGATGCCAACTATTGAATTCCAAATATGAATTTAAAAATGTTGATTTTCTAAAAATTTTATTAATCAATTTTTTATCAACTCTGTCAATTTTAATCTCCACATCCAAATATGTCATGTTGGTGTCACTGAAAACATGGGTAAACTTGAAACAATCTAAAGTATTATTGATATATACAAAAAATTATTTTAACGTATCAACAGTACCAATCCAAATAAAAAAAAAATCATCCAAAAATCTTGTAAAATACTTTATGTATTGCGTATATTTATATTTGAATATGAATTGATTTTCCCAAAATGACATCACATAGTTGGCAAAAATGGGGGCACAGGCCGCCCCCATTGCCACTCCAGTAACCTGACAAAAATATTGACCTTCAAATTTTATAAAATTATATTTTAAAACCATTTCCATTAAAACTATGAAAGCATTAATATTATCCTGTTCATACATGCCCATTGCCTGTAACTGAGTTTCCAACCAAATAAGTCCATCACCCTGAGATATAACTGAAAAAAGGTTGCACACATCAATAGTAACCAATAACATATTATCATTATAAATTAAACTATTTAAATTAGCTAAAAACTTCCATGAATCTTTACATATATATTTAAAATGTTGTAATCCTCTTTTTAAATGGAAATCTAAATATTTACCAATGAAACAGGTTTTTCCTCTTTTCGCATCCACTATGGGGTTAAATTCCAAATTACTAAGCCCCTTGTGGATTTTGGGTAATCCAAAAATGGTGGCAATCACAGGATATTCGTTTTTCATATAATTAAATGAATCTAAATCAATTTGTCCTTGCAATAACATATCTTCCAAAGCTAAATCTAATTTACGATATGAAATATTGATTTCATTCATTGAAACTTCTTTGTAAGTATCACTTATTAAAAGGGCCGACATGTAATTGAAATAATCAGCACAATCCATTACCACCACTCCATTAACTTTGTCTGGTTTCATATAACGTACATTTCCATCCTCTGAAATATCATGCAACAATCTTTTTTCCGCTTCAGTTAAATTATCACCCACAATACTACATTTGCCCTTAAAAACTTCCCTAAAATCCAATTCGTACATTTTTTCAAATGTACCAATAGTATTACACATTGGGGGATTAAATGTGCTAGGTCTGGCTAACCCTGAAACATTAGCATTACCATGATTATTAGAATTGTTACAAACATTATTATCAAACCATACCCGAAGGTTTAATTTTCTCGTAAACATTTTTAAATCCAGTAAGGTGTCCACCACTCTTCCCCTCCTACTGGCTACAAAAGTGTACCCTTTCACTAATAAATCAGCCACAGGGGTAGTAATGTTTTTACAAGAATAATTATAACCTTTGTAATCGCTCCTAGTGTTAAAAATAATACTCGGTGAAATATTGCTCTGTGCATTACTTTCTGCATTACTAACCTCATGGGGATCATTTACTAAAACACCTGAAACACACATGCTATGTAACATTTCCAAATCACAATCATTAAAGTGAGCAATTGTTGAAAAATTATCACAAGGCAAAGCAACATTCATATTTCCACCAGTACCATTAATTTCAACACCAGTTGGTGTACCAATCATGCAACAATAGTCCAAATTCATGGAGGCATCTAAAACGTCTTCCAGAATGTCCGTAACTTCTGCAGCACACAAATTACCTTCCATAAGTTCAGTGGCCATGTCCATCATCTCGTCCGCTGGTACCCTCCAGCGTTCAAATGTTTTGGTCTCGCACCCTAATAAACATAATCCCTGGGTTTATTTTTCATGCCATAATGATTCTGTTAGTTGAAACATGGTCACCGATTTTTCAACCTCTTCGACCGCCTTATTTCCTGCTCTAAAGAGACACCCGCCTCCTCATCTACTGCTGACATAGGCGCTGATCTCACCCCGTTGTTCCCAGGCTCAATGTGATTGGATGTAGCCTCAGCATTACCTTGACGACCCGTTGACACAGGATAAACTTCACTATTGGCATATTCAGCTGAATCTCTTTTGATTTTAGACATTTTATGTGAAAAAATGTTGGCAGACACATTGTCAATGTGCCCAAACAAGTTATCATACTTAGTTTTGTATTGATCAAAAATCAAATCTGATTGTATTAACACATTTTGTAAATCTAATTCGGCTGATAAACTCTCCATTTTGATATTGTTATATTTAATGATAAGTCTTAATATTTCCAGACTGGCATGGTCAAAAACCTTATGCAAATCTTTTACAAAGTCAGGATTCCCCTCAGCTCTGTTAGGATATAGCCACACATGCAGACCTCGTGGAACTTGCCCAAGTTCCAAATTTTTTATTAAATAACCATTCTCTAATTGAAGTTTTTTTGTAATCCATCATCAACTTCTCGAAAGATTTTAGTCTATCGGCCAAGGATAAATAAGATGGTTTAGGAACCGCATCACCACTCAGGGTGTTAAAATTTTAATTCTGACATCTCCATTGCTGGAATGTGCATGAAATGTCATTACTGTCTCTTGTAACAGCCACACCATCAGAAATAACTGCCTTAATTCCATTAGGTGTGGGTTGAGTAAGTGGAAGGCCCAGGCTACTCCCACTATCTCTCACCCCTTGCTGGTTTTCCAAAAGACTTTTTATCTGTAACAAATGCTGGGAAAGCTGCTGTTTAATCTTACCCAATAAGTCCATAATGTCATTGTTGGTATCAACCGCTCCGTTCTCCATCATCTCCTGGTGTCCCCACAAAAAAACACCAAATGAATAGACAAAATCCACAAACTCAATAATCCACAAGGGAACGCCAGCTAGTGATGAAAAACACAGCTTTATTGTGCAAACTAAATATATGGTAAAAATTCCACTTTGAAACACTAACATCCACAATCCACAAACCGAGGGATGAACCAACAGCATAAAAAACAGAAAATGAACCTTAAAATGAGTTAAGCGCTTTCATCCCCAATCCTAGGGACTTCTTCAGAACTAGTCCCAAATCTTATAGCATTCCAATTAAAGGGCAACTACCATTAAAACCAGAACATATAATAATTGACTAAAATGAATACATGTAAAGGTAATGTGTGCAAGAAATAATCAAATAATCAAATATCCTTCGCCCTTGTGACCAAACCACACCAACTGTTGGTAAATCCAGCATTACCCACACACAACCATGGGTTACTGCTATATAATTTAACAGACATGATCCCTGATGTTTTCATATCTGACAGTGAGTCAGAATACAGAGATTAGAAATTCTAAATGTTTGTGATGGAGTTACATTCAGATGCATAGCCTCCAGTCCACACTATCTATAATCAAATGGAGAGAGCAATCCACACAGTGAAAAGTCTCATAAGAAACATCAGTATCAGAAACTGTGAAGAGTTTCATCAAACAGTTCTAGAATAGAGGAGTAATGCACTGCAGGAAATCAGACTTATATTGCCATAGTTGTTAATGAGCAGAAGGGTGAAATGCAAATTATCTTCTTCAAAGACATTTTTAAAGCTGAAAATCATTAGCACAAAGAAAAATAACGGACACAAAGAATTTCACAGAAAAGAAACACTACAATAGAAACTGAAGATGGCTTTTATATTTACATGTTGGTGACAGAGTAAGAACATGAAATCCATAGAAAAGACTGCAGATTGAAGATAGCATAGTTGCTAAAGCAGTTTAGTCATGATCCTCTTATTCACTGGGAGTACAGAAAGCTTATATAGAAGGAATTATAGATATTTATATAAGAGAAATACATAAAAGTAAACTTTCCTAAAAGATGAACAACCTGAAGTATCCCAACAGGATCCTGTGCATGAAAATATAGACTGGGAGAAATGTAACATATAAAGACTCCCAAAGAACTGTCTCCATCCAAAGCTGTCATGCAGTGAAAACTGCATCCACTCTCTCAGTTCACTACCACAGCTTGACGTCACCTTCCAACAGATTGAAACTAACCTTTATGATGTTTGATATGTTCTGATACAAATGCTCTAAAGAGTACAATCCCTGCATAACCCATATGGCAATCCTCTTTTCACAGGGTCCTCTTGAGATAATGCAATTTGACGGTCTCACTTTACTTCCTTCCTGTGACCCATGCTTTCACCTGGCAAAGGACCAGGCTTTCTCTCCTATTCCACCCACCCTTGTTTATCAATCTCAAAAAAGATCAATTCAAATCCATTGATAAAGTTATCAGATATGACACTACCTCTCATTTTCTTGTTCAGATCTGTCATCATCAATACATATAACTGGAGTGTATTTGACTGGCAAGATCTTTTCAGAATAAAATAATGCTGGTTGTTGTTTTGGAGATGCTTTTTACCTGGAAATTATAACAACTTTCCTGAGAATATTTTGTATTTCCCCCTCAAACTAGGACTACCTAATTTTTAGTTTTCACAGGAAGCTTGTGTCCATTTGTATATGAGCAATGCTAGGAACACTGTCCAGTACTCAAGTATTTAATCAGTTGCCAATGATCTGTTCTTAGACCTATGCCAGTGCTACTACAGATACCTTGTCCAAATTCTTTAGAATTCTCTTTGATTAGTAATCTGGCCCTTGCATGTTAATGTCTGCTTCTTCAGCTCCTCTGAGACACTGCCTTTCTGTATTGCTGCATCTGGACATTTCTCCACATTGCTCTGATCTCATCTTCAGCATTGTGGCTTACCTGTTTTTGTTCATTGTTAAAGCTGAACTGAAACATTTTATTAAATTTTACTTCTGTTTGCCTACTCCCAGTACATCCATTCCCTACACTGTTATCTTGGATATTTCTCCAATTTTCCACTTGACCCTGTGCAGAATGTATCTAAAAATAATGTGCTACAATTGCAATAGTACTTGCAAGCTCTTTTTCATACTGTCCACTTTGCTGCACTTGTTATCCCTTTAGTGTCACTTATATACTGATGATAATCTTATTTTTCTCTTCTCTTCTCCCTTCTTTGAGTTCCACTTCCTTTAGGACCCTTGTTTATAACTCATATTCATTCATATTTTTGATACAGTGTGGCTTCCATTTCCTCTTCTACCTCTTCTCTTTTCTTTACCTCTTTGTATTTTAGTCTACCTCACAAATCATTCACCACCTAAGTCTTTCTGTTTCCCCTTGACTTTTATTCCTAAATCCCTATAATCTACCTATCTGTAGTGCTAGACCTGAAGTCTGATTTTTCCTCTACTGCCAATATTTGATTGTGAATTATATAAATCATCAAACCATGACTTGGGTGTTCTGGTTTCTACTTTCTCTACCTAGTCCATCTTTCCCAGAAACATCTCTCAGATTTTTTGTTCCTAATGGGTTCTCATACCTGATAGGGAAATTCTTCTTGGTCAACAGGCTTAGTTTGTTCCCTCTACCCCCCCCCCTCGCTTCCCCAACATTCTCTAGTATGCTTCAATGGCAATGCCTATCCTCCATAATGACAGCTTTCTTCTTCACTAGAATTTGTTACTATTTTAAGTAATTAACTATCCCCTTACTTTACTGTGGTCAGCTGAGAACATATTCCACCAAGAGTTTCCTTCATCTGTTTTTTGCATTATCACCAACATGCTTATTTTTAAGTGTGCTGCTTCTGTGTCATCTTTCACTCCATGCTTACTTCCCTTTCCTATTACTTATTGTTTTGTTTCTTTTTCTTATTTTTTATGTCTGGTTATATGTATGCACATACTTATATTTTATTAACAGGGCCAGCTGTATTGACCAGATCCCATTTTCAGAAAAGATCTGAGGAGGGAAGCTCCCCATACATTTTTAAGATCTGAAGAAACAGAACATGTTAGACAAAGACAACAGATCAAGAAATCCAGCAACGGGTACATGCACAGATCATACAGTGCTTGATGTTGATGGATGCCTTAAGGTACAGAAAGACACAAAAACTACTTTTGTCCAGGTGCCCTTCAATAAACACGTCTCACCAAATGACATTTGACAACCTTTATTAAAATTCCATAAACATAACTTTATTGACCAACTGATATTTTCTTTTTTTAATCACAGCATAAATAACCATATAACAGTTAACTTAGGGCAGCGTGACCCCACTCACCCTGACCAAGCAGCATCCATCCACTCACTTGAATTTCCCAACATCCATATAACAGCTAAGTTAGGGCAGCATGACCCCACTCGCCCTGACCAAGTAAGCAACATTCTTACCTTCACTCACTTACTTTACTTATCAAGCAGCATCCAACTGCTCACTTGAGTTTCCCAACTCATTAGCATAACCATCTAACCAAATCACCAGCATCTTCACCTTTGCTTGTTTACTTATACTTGGCAAGCAGTGTCCAACTGCTCACTTGCATTTCCCAACTCATTGAAATGAACCTCCAACACCAGAGGGGGAACAGAAGAGGGACAAGCCTGGCTGTCTTCTCTGCCTCCCAAAAAATTATATCACACTATCCCCAATATGCTCCAAACAGGGAGGGAGAGTAGGTAGCAAGTTCACACCAAAATGTGATAACTTACCCAGTTACACTCTCACAAAACTTATAAACCCCCTCCCTACAGTTACCTCACTTCCTGCTTTCCTATTTAACCATTCCCCCATCTAGCTTCTTCCCTTATCCTCCTAAATCCCATTACTATTTCAATCTAAACACCATCTGAAGATGTCCCTGGACAAAATGGTCTGTTACCAAACCTCATTTAAAAACAGTAAAATAATTCATATTTTAAACTCCATTTAGAATGGGTAGGTCTAATTAAATAACAACTGTAAAGTTGCCTACAGTTGAGCAGCCTGAACAGTATTAACATATTACTAAGTGTATTATTTTAGCAATTTTAGTGGCACTATTAAGTGTTGCTTTGGGCTAGTGGAGACATTAACTAACTTCAGTAAGATACAAGTAACTGATGCTACTTTTTAAGTTATCTCACATTTTGTACCTGTCATTATTGTAAGGAAGTGTTCATCTACTGTGGTTTCAAAACATTTGAAAGCTTCCCTTGCATCATAATGAAAGTGGCAGCTGTTCAAGGAGCACAGTAAAATGGAGTATTGGGATTTGAGGAATCTTACACCTGTGCCGCATAAAGGGTCATGCATTTATATTAGGCATTTCCATTGTATACTATCCTGCATTTCTTCCTCTTCTGCCATTTTTATATCATATGATATGATTGATATATCCTATCACCTGTTGTCAATGTAAAAGTGGCATGGTGTCTCTTATCCCTACTTAATTTATTTAAAACACTGATATAATATTTTTCAGATCCCTCATTCCAGTACAATGGGATCCTGGTATTTATCAACATAACCATATATCCTTTCTTCGTTATTAAATCTTTTCCCTCACTTAGTTGCCTTGCCATGTCTCACTGCTTCCAGATCTCTTTCAGACTTTCAGTGTGTCTCCTTTTTTCTACTTTGACTTTGTCTTATATGTAGCAGTACTTTACTGTACTCTCCTAAACTGCTCTGCACTAGAGTTTCTTCCTGACTTTTACAGAGCGTGTTATTGACATACATAAAACCTTTGCGGCATTTTTTCCATTCCCAAACAATACATACAAGTTGCTCTTGTGTCCTTTACCGCTGGTTGTATCCATGCCTATCTGGGCTACTCACTAGATCCAGAAAAGTCTAACATGCAACGCAACTCCTTGCAAGCTGTTACTGCTTCTTCTAGTCATTGCTCTGATACCCTTCCTGAGAGGTTACTAATTTCCACCTACATAACCAAGTGTGCATTTTTTTCTACTGCTCAAGTCACCCTTTCACCTTCTCTACCATTCTGCCAGAGGCAATACAGTAACTAACTTGACAATCTCAAGCTCCTTATCCTCTTCACCCTCAGTCCACTTAGCTCCTTTAATGATTAAATCTTTGACAATAGATGCCTGTTCCTACTCAGGCTCAGTTTTCTTTCATCTCTACTAAGCCTTTCAGGCAAATATGCTTCCTTCCTAATTATTTTTTCAGCCTATCCTCAGAACTTGCTATTCTAGCAGTTCTTGTGCTTCTGGCTACCAACTCCATCAGTTGTAGTCCATCTAAATGGCAACCCCTGGCCAACCCCCATCTTATTTTTTCTTGATGCTTTTATTCTATAACTCATACATATTTCTTATTCCCTTTTGTACCACATTCTACTTCTATTCTTGCTATCCAGTCTTGTTTTCACTCCTTCTCTTTCTCTATTTTCCTCTCTTTTGTCAGTATGTCTGTCTGTGCTAACTTTATTGTCTTTGTTTCCTGCTCCTTATTGTGGTCCTACCTTGTCACTACTATCTACTTGTTCTTGTTTTATTACAACTAAATGCTTTTTCTAGGCTATTGCTGCACTGCCTCACTCTCTGCTCCTACCTCTGTCCAGGTTGTCCTGACCACTGCTTTCCTTTCTCTCCTGTCATCTGCTCCACCATATTCTAGAATATTCTGAAACTATGCTTCTTGTTCTTCTTGCGTTGTCTGTCTCAACCTCTCTCTCTGTCAATTCCATGCTGTGGATGACCCCAGATCCTCTTCTCAGCCCTATATCAACCTTATCTTTTTCTATAGGTTTCTAGTTCTGTGTTTACATGTACTACATCTGAAAGTGTCCATCATCCATGCTATCATGGGCCCTTTTCATCAGAGTAACCTATCCACTTTATGTGAGAACTGATAAACTGTAGTATACTGCATTTAACCGGAAACAACTGAAATTAAACTGGAATGAAAGTCTTTATCTGTTAATTACTCAAACTTGTGGTGAGCAGGTGGCAGTCTCTCCTTTATGGTCAAGTCTTTTGTACTTTGCAGAATGAATTCTGCAAACACTGTAGTTCAGCTATTAGATGTTAACAATATCCAGATATCTAAATACAGTCTTCAATTACAGTGTGTAGATATTCGCGAGTGCTGGTTAACAATAACAGTGCTGATAAATATTTCCAAAGTTTCTGCAGGTATATTCTGTTCCTCCTGAATAGTATGAATATTTGACCTGATTTCTGTACTCAAGCTTGAGTGTCTGTACTGCAAAATACCCTATTGCATATCAGTCCAAAATCTAACTTACTTTCTGAAATGCTGGATATTTAATCTTTTTTTATATGTCAGTCCGAACTAACTTACTGACTTCACTAATTGTATCTGAAGTATTTCTTAATAATAATACCAAAACCCTGTTCTACATGCCTCCTTAGCCTTGGTTTCCGAAGCCTTGTAGCATACAAACAAGATGTGTTTGTACTCAAATGTACAAGACATTCTGTTCTTATCAGTATTCATGACTGATGGTTATTTTCACTAATTTATTGAAACTTTATGTAAACCGTGAAGCCTGCTTTAATATGGCTGCATTTCTAGACTTAGGCAAAGAGAATACTGTATTTTAAATGACACCTAACCTAACAATTCCTTCTGAAGATACCTGCACACACACACACACACACACACACACACACACACACACACACACACACACACACACACACACGTATCTTAATTCTGTACTTACTTTAGAATATGAAATATGAAATGAAAACACAGGCTTAACCTTATGTTTTTTAGGCCTATGCAAAGTCTATTTTACTAACTGTACTTAGGATTTATTCTGTAACAATTTTCTAAAATTACTGAAATGGGATTCAGTTCTGTAATTACTATATAAATCTATTAATATAGTCTGCGTAAGTTACTGTAGTGATTACTAGAACTAATATAAAATAAATTGTCTTTACCTGGTAAATAAACTTGCAATTTCAATTTTGACCACTAGTTGTCACTTGAGCATTTATGGTTTGTTTGGAGTGTAGTCTGTTAACTTTATGATTTAATTATAATTACCATATACTGTATTAACCTGTGTCTGTAAATTTTCAGTTAGATTTGTTGCTAATAATCCTATTTACCTTTTTAGATGTCTGCCTTTTAAATTTGTGTCTTAAATATCCTGTAAATATTTATGTACCATAATAGCAAAAGTACCTTTATTAACACCTATGCTTTCTGTATTTCAGATCTGTATCTTTGCATATTCTGTCAGTGTCTTTTAACTTTCTATCTAATATACATTTATCTGTAATTAATTAACAAATTAAGCCTGACCTGTTATTCTTTGAGTATATTAAATAACTATTACTAAAGTGCTTTCAGCTACTACTAGTTCCCCTCAGCAAAAGTTACATCCTGTGTCTTGGCCAACCTTCAATTATCCCAAGGCTGTCTTATTGCCCTGCACTGTGAGGCTCTGTGTTGGTGGAACACTAAAGTGCTTTCAGCTACACTAGTGTATGTTAGAGTTGTATTTAATCTGTCCCCCAAAGTGAAGACTCTTTCCCCTTTCACTGTACTTGTGCACACTACTGGTCCTCCCATTTCTCTCTTCCTTTAGTACTCCTAGGTCAATTACTTAAAACTACTTTCTCTTGGAAAAAGTTTGCCTATGTACCTGCAACCCATACCTCTTTTGTTTTTCCCTGCAGAAGTGGTGGTCCTTTTCACCACTCTGTACTAGATTAGTAGCATAACATTTGTAGTTATTAGGAAAATACTGCACCACACTGACCTAGAATTAACTTAGCTTGGTTTTCCTGTTTTCTTTTTAGCAGTTGGCCTAGTCCAGTTTTTCTGACTCACAACCTTGCATTACTTTGTGTCTACCCTCCTTACTCACCTTGAACCTGCACACCTCCCCTCCCACTCCTGCTTAATTACAGAGGTATCAAAAAAACTGATGTAGAAAGGCACCATCTTATGACCTAGCTTTTCTGCCTTGCTTCATAGGAATCCCCAGTAGTGTGCTCACATGTAAGTACACTTAGTATATTCTACTAAACTGCTACTGCCCTGTTTTCGGCTCCTATCCCCTGTCAACCCTCTGCATCCTTCTAATTTCACACATAGTGCCTATGCCAGTGCCTCCTTACCTCTGAGCTAGTTCTCAGCTTCACTGATAACTTACTGCTGGCTTTCTTCCTTCTCTATGACTCTACCCACTCAGTTCGCCCTGCGGGATCATTCCGCTCCCCTACCCTGCCCCCAATTTCCACCCGCCCCCACTACTTCTACTTTTATTTCAACTACTCCCCACCCACTCAATACAGCTATCCAGTCAAAACCTTCCCCTCTTTGCCCCTCCTCCTTTCACCCACAGTAATTAAATACATCACTAATTAAAGACATCACTCTTTCACTACCCCCTCTCACCCCGCAACTCTTCTCTCCAACTACAATTCCTCCCATATTAAAACCATGTTTTCCTTACCGTTCCTAACACTCCAAACCCCCATTTCCCTCCTACTACTCCTACCAACTTTATACCATGCCAGCTCCTATACCTCCAATCAGTTTCCACTCTCTACTCCTTTCCATACTTCCACACAAAACCATCTCCTCCTCACACAAATAATCATTTATTTTCTATCTCTTCTTCTTTGTTTCAGCTCAACCCTCTGCACCTTTTTAATCCTAAAATTATTTCCACTACTGCAAAGACACTTGCTCTTAAACAAATACTAGACCATCCAGAATACCCTAAATCCAAACCAAAACACACTAAAATAACTTCCTTCAATAACCTCATCTTAGCTGGAGACATTCACCCCAACTCCGGACCTAACCCACCCACAAATAATTACCACCCCCCTTCCTCTAACCTATCATCCCCCTACAATTGTCTTAAATTTTTCACACTCAATGCCCAGAGTCTCAACAACAAAGCACATCAGTTTCAAGCATGGCTAAGTCATAACCAACCTGACATTGTAGCCATCTCTGAAACTTGGCTCAAACCCCACATCTCCGACTCTGAAATCCTACCCTCTGGATTTCACACTCTTAGATGTGACCGCACAAAGAAAAAAGGCAGAGGCTTTGCATTAATCTATTCCAGTCTACTTACTTTAATTCCCCTACCCCCATTCCTAAATTCACCAATGCAGAACTAACAGTCGATCTATTAAAAATGAACAATCACAAAAGCCTCTGTATCATCACCCTTTATATCCCACCCTTGAAGACATACTCCAATGTGCCTCGGCTGAAATTAACCTTGAAACGTACATACTAGGTGATGTAAACATCAACTGGAATAAAATCAATAGTCCCATGCCCTCCCTGTCCATTAACCTCTTTAACTTTACTCAAGTAATCCACTTCATCACCAGACCCAATAAAACAAATCCTCAGGATCCACTCTTGATTGGATCTTAGTCTCCCATCCAAATAAAATTACCAACTCTGGCACCATCCCTGACTGTATTAGTGACCACCTCCCAGCATTCATTTACCATGCAACCACCTCCCATCCACAATAACATCAATATATTCAGACCCGCAACCTTAGTAAATTTGACCCCAAAACCTTCTCTAACTATCTCAAGCAAATTAATTGGAACATTCTAAAAACCCTTCCACTTGATAAAGCCATAGACCACTTTAATTCTACTTTCCTAGACACTCTAAATTCCTTAGCACCACCAAGGAAAAAAATAATAAAAACTATAACTGCCCCTTGGCTAACCAAAGAAACAAAGCAAATTATGCATCAAAGAGACAAATCCTGGAAGCTTTACCAAAAGAATAAACTTCCCGAAACCCTTCTCCAATATACACAGCTCCGTAACTTTGCAAAAAAACTAAATTTCAAAGACAAAAACTCCTACTACACTAAGCTCCAGTCAAACCAACCCCAAAACCCTAGGCTTTTTTGGAACTCCATAAACTCACTCCTCAACCCAGGCTCTAAAAATAACCCATGCCCAGACCCAAGTAAATATGACCTCGAATTAGCCTCACTATTCAACCCTTTCTTTATAGAGACAATATCCAACCTAACAAAAACTTTTCCCAACAATGACCCATCTTTCCTACATTCCACCTCAGCTAATTCCCAAATAATTTCCCCCCATGTTTGAGCTTAAACCTGTCTCCACAAACTACATAAAAATACTTCTATCCAAACTTAAACCCTGCTCCAATGCACCTGACAACATCCCCTCTTCTTTTTTCAAGCCTGCTGCTGATGGTATAGCTCTCCCAATTAGTATCCTAATTAATAGATCTATAAAGAAATCCTATGTCCTTAAACTCTGGCATTCCACCTTTATTCTTCCTCTCCACAAGGGAGGCAAAAACACTAACATTTCAAACTTCTGCCCTATAGCTCTTCTCTCTCCAATCTCCAAAATCCTAGAAAAATGCATCCACCTCCAACGTATGCCTTTTCTTACTAAAACACAACTTCTTAACCCTACCCAACATGGCTTCTGACCAGGACATAGCACCATAACAGCTCTACTCTCATTCTTAGTAACTGTCAATCAAGCCCAAGATTCTGGGAACTTAGTATCCACAGTGCTCCTAGATCTCTCTAAAGCATTTGATACTGTTTCCCATAAGCACTCTCAAACCTAAATCTCTCCCAAAACACACTTTCCTGGTTCTTAAGCTATCTGTCAGATAGATCTCAGGCTGTGAAATGGAAAAAAGGCACCTCACCTTTCTTACCCACCCCTACAGGAGTACCACAGGGGTCCATCCTTGGACCAATGCTGTTTAATATCTTTATCAATATCTTTCACTCTGCTATACCTAATGCCAAAGTCATCCAATATGCAGATGACTCTACACTTGTCTGCTCTGCCTCTAACCTCTCTGAACTCCTATCTAAAACTCAGACTGCCTTCTCAACTACTGAGATCTGGATGTGCCAAATTCAACTTTCTCTCAATGCTAACAACTCTAAAATACTACTGTTCACTCCCTCAAAATTTTTCTCTGTTGATAAAAATTCCTTCCAAGTCCTTAGCCAAAACAACTCTCCGATCAAAGTTGTTCCCTTTGCCAAACTACTCGGTGTAACTATAGACGAACACCTCAAGTTCGACATCCATATTCAGCAAAATATAAAGGGTTGGGAGGGTGGCCTAATGGTTAAATTGTTTGCCTTACAAACACAAGGTGCAGGGTTTGAGTCTCATAAGGGATAATTGGCTAGGCTTAAAATGGCTCAACAGCAGTTAGATTAGAACTAATCTATGAACCTATGAACCTATAAAACCCACCAAAAGCTAGGTATGCTATACAGGAATACCCACTTCCTCTCTACTTCTACCAGGCATACTCTGGCCTCCTCTTACCTCCTTCCCTCCCTTCTGTATGCTGACCCACTACTAACTAACCTGTCCTCTTCCATCACTTCCAAACTTGAAAGCTGTTACAACAAAATTTCTAAATTTGCCACCAAAACCAAACATTCCATATATCACTGTGTTACCCTTCAATCCCTCATCTGGTTAGAATTCACAAATTACCTGGACTTCCTCCAGCTCACTACAACACATAGACTAATATTTAATCCAACCAAATGCCCAGCTCTAACCAACATCCTTCCCCCATACACCCCAAACAGAACTCTCAGATCTGAACACCAAAACTTGATTACTATCCACAAACCTAAACATGCTGCTGGACAACTTCTCTTCTCCTTCTCCTTAGGTAAGACATGGAACTCTCTCCTTTCCACGCTAAGGAGAATATCAAACACAAACAGCTTTAAAACACAGCTTTACACCTACCTCTCCTCCAAAGGGAAATGTAACTGCATTTTCCCTACCTAGAACTCCTTAACAAAAGCCCCTGGGAGGGTATCCTCCTGAGTTCCTAAGCACATTATAGCTGGCTATAGCCTTCTATAGCTAATTCCCATACGATCTCTCACACTCTGTAAATAGCTTTCAACTTTGACTTTAACTATGTGAATTTGTTAAAATGTATCTGCATGATATTTTTCCACTATGGGCAATTTTGCTCACACTTTGTATTATTTGATATGTATTTGTAGTTGTACCCTATTTTTATTGGACTGCTATCTTTACTGTAATCTGATTCATGGAGCTTTTCTCCCCAGGCCTCCACTGAAAACAGGCTCTCTGGGCCCAGTGGACTTCCCCAGTAATCAAACTGGAAATAAATAAATAAATAAATAAATACTACTTATTGTTTAGAAAACTTGTCTTAATAAGCCTGTTATAAATAATTCTTCACTTTACCCTTAAATAATTAATGAATAATGTGACGGATGATGTAGTAATGTAGTAAATCTGTTGGAAATGTATGACATAATGAGCCTGTTACAAGTAATTCTGTCAGTTTATCCTTAAAACTGACTAAATAATGCAAAGTAATGTTAGATTCTGAAATTTGACTAAAATATATTGTACTGAACGCGTAACTCAGTATGAATGTCATATTCTGGATCTTGACTGAAATTTACATTGGAGTGATACATGTTTATACTGAACAACTATAAATGTTATAATCAGGGCTAAAAGAATGCCTTTTCTGCCTTACCTGAACACAAATAAAAATAAACTGAAATCTGGTAATGTTGTATTCTGGAGACTAAACTATTAAAACCTTTTTGTCAGTATTGTCTGATCATATATAAAACATAAACTGAAAACTAGTACTGTTATATAACTGCCTGAAAATATGAGGACATTTACATACTTGCTTTAACTCATGCATTTTAACTTTAAAGAATTTGGATTGTTCACGTATAGCAGTCTGTCTTAGAGGCAAACCTTTCCTTTTCCATCTCTTGTGCAAGACTTGGTGACTGATGTTTTTGACTGCATTTAAAATTACTCCAGAGCACAAAAAACAGTAGCAAGTCCTTAAAATAACATTTGTAGCTTTAACAATTATAAACTGGTAGCATTGCTTGTTGCCCTAATTTTATTTACATAATTCTGCATGAAATAAACACATGCTGCTAATAAATTCTTGTAAGTCTGTAAGCAAACGGATAACGTACTACAGTGAACTAAACTAATGTTTACATTTTTCAGCATGAAGTAAACATAAATTCTTGTAAATCTGTAAGCAAACTGATAATATACTATAGTGAACTAAATAAGAAGTTATGTTCTTACCATAACGTTCCATGTTAGTTGTCTTCTTCTCACCTTCTTTCTTGCTGGATGGGTTCGGAGCCGATCCTCGGCTCCGACTCGGCCTATACTATAGCTCGAGAGCTATTTTTACCGGTTCGAGGCAGCCCTATAACCCACAATGCCATGCGCTAACTCCCCAGATCTCGTTTGGAAGCTAAGACATAGTATAAATATAATATCATAATCCTCATTTGCAAGTACAGGCTGCCTGCTAGTAACACTAAGGATACGGGGAAACCGTAACATGTTGTATCTCCAGAAATGGAAGGACTCAGAGACCTCAAGTCTATCCAGGCTATGGGGCAGGAGGGAGGGATGCAAGAAAGAAGGTGAGAAGAAGACAACTAACATGGAACGTTATGGTAAGAACATAACTTCTTAATGTTAAGTTGTCATTCTCGCCTTCATTCTTGCTGGATGGGACAGCGTCCCTAGCATCTTAGTCCTGGGTGGCTCAATGGAACAGACTCCTGAGTACAGTGGAACCAAAGTCAGCTCTATTTCTGGAGGCTATATCAAGTTTGTAATGGGCAATAAAGGTACGTTTGGAAGCCCATGTAGCTGCTGCACATATGGCATTTAGTGGTAACCTTGCTTGAAATGCCGTTGATGTTGATAGTGCCCTGGTTGAATGAGCCTTAGGCCTAGACGGAAGTTGCCTGTGTCTCAACTCACAGACAAAGGTAATAATAGATGTCAACCATCTGGAAAGTGTAACCTTCGATACCGGAAGCCCTTTCTTTCCTGCAGCATAAGAGAGAAAGAGCTGGTCTGACTTTCTGAGTTGTTTTGTTCTGTCTAGATAATACTGTAATTGGCGATGGACATCTAATGAATGTAATTTCTGTTCAGCCCTGTTGGCATAGTCTGGGAAGAAGACAGGCAAGTCGATGGAGTGGTTTAGATTTGCTTCTGAGGACACTTTTGGTAGGAAGGAAGGGTTTGTTCTGAGAGTTACCCTGTCTTTTTGAAAGACCAAATAAGGGGGACGGACAGACAAGGCTTGAAGTTCCGATACCCTTCTGGCAGATGTTATGGCTACTAAAAACAGAGTTTTCCAAGAAAGAAGCTTGAGGGAGCAAGAAGCTGCAGGTTCAAAAGGAGGCAGAATCAATGAGGTTAGAACTAAATTCAAATCCCATTGTGGAGGTGGATCTTTAACTGGAGGTCTAAGCAAAAAGATGCCCTTGAGGAAGGCTTTACAGAGTTTGTGGGACATAATATTTGCTTCTGAGAGCCCAACATGAAAATTAGCAATGGCTGCTAATTGTACCCTGATAGTGGCCGACGATGACCCTGAATGAAAAAGCTCCGCCAGAAAGTCTAGAACCTTATGAATGGGTGCATGGAAAGGATCTAAGGACTTAGTTTGTGCCCAGTGCGAAAAACGCTTCCATTTACTCGCATACGTCTTCCTAGTATTGGACTTATGGGAAGCCAGAATGATATCACAAACAGGAGGAGAAATAAAGGGAAGCCTGGCTATGGCTGGAAGTGGAGCAACCAAGCTGTGAGGTTGAGGGAATGAAGCGACTGATGCAGCTTGCCCGTGAGATGGGTCCACAGATCTGGAAGGGGTTCCAGATGCCAAGGCTGTTCCAGTAGGTAACTGTGCAGGAACGGAAACCATACTTGTCGAGGCCAAAACGGGGCAATGAGGATCATTTTGGATCTCAATGCGGTTGCTTTCTGAATTAATTGTGGGATCAATGGTAAAGGAGGAAAGGCATATAGAAGACCCCGGGGCCAATCGTGAACAAGAGCATCTCTGGGGGGATGGCCTGGTAGAGGAAAGAGTGTGAAGAAGTTGAGGCACTTGCTGTTTTGAGGAGTTGCAAAAAGATTGCAGCAAGGCTGGCCCCACTTCTGAAATATTCTGTCTGCTACCGCTTGATTTAGAGACCACTCGTGAGGCATGAGGATAGTTCTGCTCAATCTGTCCGCTATGACGTTGGACTTCCCGGGGATGTGCGTTGCTATCAGAAACCGTTGAGAGAAAATCGCCCATTGCCAAAGTTTGAGTGCTTCTCGACATAGGGGGTAGGACTTTGTTCCACCCTGCTTGTTTATGTACCACATCACAGACATATTGTCCATTTGAATTGCTACAGTCCCTGTGGGAAGAGAGCTCTGAAGGGCTTGCAACGTCAAAAGCACCGCCCTCATCTCCAGGACATTTATGTGCAGGTGGCGTTCTGATTGTTGCCATGTGCCCTGGACCATCCTGCCCTGATAATGCCCCCCCCACCCAATCAGGGAGGCATCCGTTGTCACCGTGGCAACTGGGGGGGGAGAGAACAAAGGGTCTGCCCTGAAAAAGCTGAGGGGAAACCATCCACCAGGAGAGATGATTCTTGCAAGATGGGGTTATCAAAATGCTGTGAGTCATTGGTAGCTGTTGAAAGGACCACTGAGAAAGCAGCATCCACTGAAGGAGCCTCATGTGGAAGCGGGCTAATGGGAGTAGAAGAATCGCCGCTGCCATGAGGCCTAACGCTTTCAATACTAGCTTGACTTGAACTCTGTTGGGCTGAAACAGGGACTGAACATTCCGCCTTATGTCTGTCACTCTCTGAGGTGGTAATGTTGCAGACATTTCTGTGGTGTTTAATACGGCGCCTATAAAGTTTATACATTGACAAGGAGGACTTTGCAAAATTTATAGAAATACCTAGACTGTTGCAAAGTTGAATAGTGTAATCCCTGGCCATTATAAGATGCTGCTTGGTGGTAGTGGAAATGAGCCAGTCATCTAGATACGGAAACACTTGGAATCCTTTTTGTCTCAGGTGAGCCATGACCACTGCCAAGCATTTGGTGAACACCCGGGGGGCTGTGGTGAGACCAAAGGACAGGGTTCTGAATTGATAATGACTGGCTCCCAGCCGGAAGCGGAGAAACCTCCTGGAGCGCCTGTGTATCTTTATATGATAGTACGCGTCCTGGAGGTCTAAGGAGCACATCCAGTTGTCTCTGCCCAAAAAGGGTAGAATGGACTGCAGTGTTACCATCCAAAATTTTGTCTTTTGTACAGAGTTGTTCAATCTGCTGAGGTCCAAAATGGGTCTCCAGTCTCCAGTCTTTTTTGGTACCAAAAAGAATCTGGAGTAGATTCCGGATCCTAGCTGATCTGCTGGGACTGCCTGGATGACTCTTTTTTTCTAACAGCTTTTTTATTTCTAGCTGAGCCTGACCCCTTTGTGTGGGTGGTACGTCTGGTAGAGGTCTTGGCGGTTATACCGGAGGGGAAGTGAAGGGAATTTTGTAACCCTCAGATATGATCTTCTGTACCCATGTGTCTTGGGAGAGGGATTGCCAGGCTTCCGGGTACAGAGATAATCTTCCCCCGACTGCCTCCGAAGGCGGACAGTCGGGCAGCTTCTCAGGGATGCTGAAAGGGTTGGTCAGGGAAAGATTCCCTGGAACCCTGGTTCTGTGGACCCCCTCTGCCCCTGGGGCGGCATCTGTTATTATTCCCCCCTCTGCCTCTAGGGGGAAATTCACCATGTGCGGCAGGCGCGACTCCCTGTGGTTTGTGGAACCACATCTTTCCACCCCTCTGTCCCTTAGGATAAGGTCTAGAAGGTGTGGAAAAATGGACTCCCACGGCAGAGAGAGTCTTACCATCTTGCTCGTATCTGGTGAGGGTATTCTTCACCTGAGGTCCAAACAATTCTGAACCATCAAAGGGGGTGTTGGTGAAGGACGCCTTGAAGGGATCGGCAAAGTCACAGAGTCGCATCCAAGCATGACGTCTCAACGCAACACCTGTGCCAGCGGCCCTACTCGCTCCATCGGCTGCGTAAGAGATAAGCCGCATGGAGGAGTTAACAATGGAGTTCAGGGTAGCCAGCTGGGAGTTTATCTTGTCCTGATACCCCACAGCAGAAGGATCCTGTACCGTTTCACCCAGCTCTTTGAGCAAGTCTCTCTGAAGGCAGGTGAAATGACATAAATAGTTCAGCGATCGCATAGTAAAGGTCACTGAAGCAAATGTCCGCTTGCCGTACCTGTCCATGGTCCTGGACTCTTTGTTAGGAGGATGAACAGGTACAGAAGGATCAGCCAATTCCTTCTTAGTGGCTGCTGCTACCACCATAGCATCAACTGAAACGCCTTTGGTGAGAAAGGATTTGTCCTCTGGTGCAGAAATGACTTTAGAAGGCCTCCTAGGGGTAGGTTCCATTGAATCAGGAGCTGCCCATGCCTTTCTAGCCACTACCTCCATCAGTGGGTCAAAACGGGGAGACACCCAGGAGGTGGAAGGGCGAGATCCAAAAGCTTCAAGGTAAACCGACTCGTCCTCGGAAGGTTTGAGAGTGGACCAATTTCCCCTCTGTTTTAGAATCTCTAGGATGTCTGAAAAAGAGACATCCTCAGAGGGGGATCTGGGGGAACCCTCCGACTCATCCAAGTCGGTGTCCAACGTGACAGACTCGGGGGAGTCTATGTGCTTCCTCTTGCACTTTCTTTTCCTAGGGGGTTCCCCTGAAACTTCAGGGGAGCCCTCGGAAGAGGAGGAGACACCCAAGGTGGGTACCCTACACTCTGGATCTCTGCTGTCAGATGTAGGAGGATGGCCAGAGACTGAAACAGGCACTGTAGAGGGAGGAGCTGCGGAACTTATCCTTGGAGTGGACACTGGGTCCAGCACACTCCTCATCACCTCGAAGGCTCCCCTATCAGATACCAAAGGTAGTCCCGGCTCCGAAGAGACCGGAACCACCCCCAGCACTGACAGAGAAGGCTCCGAGAATGATGTTGGGGCCGAACTAACCAGAGCCGAAGCTCCGAGAGGGAGAACGGGGTCGGACAAGGGTCTGATGCCACTCGGCCCCTCGGAGCCGACAATGGAGTCCCGGCACCCGGACCTCTCCATGGAGGGAACCAATGAAGAGGTCAGAGCCAACGACACCGGAGCTGAAGGTGGGAGTATCGGCTCCGACGTGGGTAAGGTTACGGTTCCGACAAACTCCAGCTCCGAACTCGAGAGGTGAGTCGGAGGAGGAATCAATAGCGGTACTGGAGGAGTCACAGTCTGGTGAGATGGGCTCTGGAGAATTTGGGCAAGTGCCTGAGATTTTATGAGCCTACTGACCACCCTCTCGATGTCGTGGTCGGAGAGCCTGGATGACCTAGATGAGTGAGTCCTATGACTCCGCTCCAATAGGAGAGGGGATCTCGGAGCCGATCGGACGGAATCTAGCGAGGGGGACCTAGAGCACTTGCGCGCTGGGGTCGGCTCCGATGCTGGTTTCGGAGCGGATACCACTTTGCCCGCCTCGGATCCGGATGGAACCGATATCGGAGCCGTCTCGATAATGCCAGCCCTCGACTCAGAAGCTGGAGCCGAGAGTTTGGCAGTTTTTGAAGACTTCCCCGAGCCAGACTTGGACGGGGAGTCATCGGGCTTTAACAAGCCCCTTAGGATGAGCTTATTACACCTCTGCTGCAGGACTCTTGAACTAAACCCGTGACAGACGGAACAAGAGTCCTGCAGGTGTAAAGGCCCCAAGCAATAGACACAAGAAGTGTGACCGTCTGTCAGAGACATTTTCTGACAGCACGAGTCACACTTCTTGAATCCCGAGACCTTAGTGTCTTTGGACATAGTCCTGACCACAGTAAACACAGTCAGTCCACACACACATTCAACTTAAAATTAGAAAAAAGTTAAGGGAACTGACTAAACCCACACACACAGACACTGTAAGGGGTGGGGAAACTAAAGTAAAGCCCGTAGGCCCAAAGATAAAAATTAACTAAAGAAGGGAAGAAGGGCTACAAAAAGGGTTGTATGAATAAGGCAATTAGTAGGGACCTAAACAAGGGTAACTAACTGGAAAAACTATCTGAAAAATTAGTTTAATAGAATAAATCTCTTTACTGACCTGAGCCGGTAAAAAAAGACAACCTCGCAGCGAAGCGGCAAACAAGATCTGGGGAGTTAGCGCATGGTATTGTGGGTTATAGGGCTGCCTTGAGCTGGTAAAAATAGCTCTCGAGCTATAGTATAGGCCGAGTCGGAGCCGAGGATCGGCTCCGAACCCATCCAGCAAGAATGAAGGCGAGAATGACAACTTAACATCTAATGTTACTAATAAATATATTCTTGCAAGTATGTAACTGAACTGATAATATATACAGTAACATGGAAAGGTTGTAACTTATTATTCAATCAAACACAAACCTCAGTGGCATTATTTTTCTGTCATACCCTCAAAGGAAATGTAAGTAGTAATTTAACACTGTATTAATATTTTAACATTTTTTGCATTTCTGCACCTCTGTAAAATTAATCTTAACTGTTGATCTTTCTACATTTACTCTCGTGACCCTCAGGTCCTAACATACTGTTTTGTGAGTGGAAGTCCACCCACTGTCTTAACATAGCTGTTTCTTTAGCTGACATCATTTATAGGTTCATAGGTTCATAGGTTAATACTAGGCTATCTGCCCTAGGGCATTTATAAGCCTAGCCAGAGTGTGTTTGGTTTTCACCACCCTTTTAGATTAGTTGACTGTGCCTGTGTATAGTAGGTCACAGAAGATAGCCCTTTTAAGGCTAGTTTACTGTGCCTCTGTCTAGTAGGGACACAGAAGAGATCCCAGGGGTAAACCTACAATCTCCCATCCACTCGTCAAGATTTCTCTTGAAGAGGGTCATTGAGGGGCTCTGCCTAACATGGATTGGGATTTTGTTCCAGAGTGAGGGGAGCCTCTGGGATATGAATCTGTCCCTTCAGCATGTCCTATTTATTTCTGTGCTGAGGTTTAAGTCCCTGGAGTGTGTAGCTCTAAGGGATTTGGATTTCCTGAGGTGGAGCATGTCCATTAATTCTGGTTTGGACATGGCTTTATACGTCAGGCACAGATCGCCTCTGAGTAGGCGGTAAGCAACTGAGTAGAGCTGGAGTTTCTTTAGCCTAACTGCGTAGGGCATCTATTTGAGTCCCTTGATCCTCTTGGTGAGGTATTTTTGGGGTCTTTCCAGTTGCTGCAGGTGTCGGGTAAGGTACATCCCAAATGGGGCATTGTATTCAATTATGGGCCTGGTGAGTGATGAGTAGAGGGGCACAATGACCTCTCTTGATCTAGATGTGAACCCTTTCATGATAATGTGGGCTATATAGAAGGTCTTTCTAACCACTTTGGCAACGTGATTGTCAAAGGAGAGATTGCTATCTACTTGGGTCCCCAAATCCCTAATTACTTCATCCGTACCTAATGGATTACCACCTATGTGGTAATTTGTGGGCACTTTGTTTTTACCAGAGGGGATGACTATGCACTTTTTGGCATTTAGCTTTAGGCCATGGCTCTGGCACCAGTTATCCGTCTCTGTGAGACCCTTTTGGAGGATGCTTGTGTCAGTCAGCGAGTCGATTATGGCACCCAGTTTGCAGTCATCTGCGAACTTGGTCAGGCATAGTCCTCCTGTGTTAGCCTGTACCTCAGAGAAATATATACCGAACAAGAGAGGTCCCAGGACTGAGCCTTGTGGGATGCCACTTGTAACTGGTTTAGAGTCTGACATGGCACCTGCAATTCTAACCATGTGGGTTCTATCCCTGAGCCAGTTTGCAACCCATCTTGTGACATAGGGATTGATATTTAGGCTGGTGAGCTTATTTATGATGCCCGAGTGGGGTATTGTGTCGAAGGCTTTCGCGAGGTCCAGGTAGGTTGTGTGGACTACCTTCCCTTCATCTATGGCCTTAGTGACTGTTTCAAAGAAGTTGACCGGGTTCAAGAGGCAAGATCTGCCCTTAACAAAGCCAAATTGGGTAGGATCCAGTGTTTGGAGGTTCCCAATGTCTTTGTTTATGAGTTCCATGATGATACGCTCCATAGCTTTGCAGACCAGGCTAGTCAGGCTTATAGGGCGATAGTTTCCAGGGTCCGTTGTGGCACCACCTTTGTGGAGTGGGACCACTGTTGCTGAACGCCATTCCTTGGGTACATATCCTGTAGTAAGGCTGAGATTGAACAGCGACTTTATGTGAGGGTTCAGTTCTTCTTGGAGCTCATGTAAGATGCAGCCCGGGACACCGTCCGGTCCCATTGATGTTGTGTTTTTTTGCTTTGGAGAGGGCAGCTCTCACTTGTGCATCTCTGATGTGAGGGAGGCTACACTCTGTTGGGATAGACATTTGCTCTTTTGGGGGGGAGGGGGGGAGAAGTTTGCACTGAAGCTCTCTGCCGGGATGTTGGCAATGTCTGTGGGTTCAGTGTATTTTTTGTCATTTTGCACTAACTCAGAGCATATCTGGGAGTTGCCACCCAGGTTCCTGACATAACTAAAGAAGGCCTTGTGATTATCTTTAGCTTCTTGTGCAATTTTTCTTTCAAAGCTGGCCTTAGATAATTTTATGAGGGATCGTAGTTTCTTGCTCGTACTGATCAGAGATGCCTTCCCTTTTTGGGATTTTGCTCTATCATGTAGTAGCTTCCTCCTTCTGTTGTATAGCTTATTTATGGCTGGGGTTCACCAGACAGGTCTCCTGCCTTTAGAGGAGTGAGTCTTGGTTTTATTTGGGATAGCACGATCCATGCATTCCTGTAGGTGTCCATAGAATGCGTTTGTAAAGGATTCTGCGGTTTGGGCAATATTTTCCACTGGCCCGGAGGCTTTGAAGGATTCCACCTCGGTTTTGAGAAGTGTGAAGTTTGCTTTTGAGAAGTTCTTCACCGTGGTTTCCTTGGCTGGGGGTGGGGACGGGATATGAATGGCCAGTGAGATTAATTTATGGTCAGATCTTACCAATGAGGGGTATACCTCTGGCATGGAACATAGAGTCCCCATGTTGGTGATGATCAGGTCCAATATGTTTTGCCCTCTTGTGGGAGTGGTGACCAGTTGTTCCATAGCATTTGAGTTTATAAATTCTAGGAACCATTGGGCGAGGGTGTTGGGGCTTGAGTAGTGCTCCCAGTCAATGTTTGGGTAGTTGAAGTCACCCAATATGATGGTGTTTGGAGAGACCTTCATATTCTCCAGTGTTCTCAGGAAAGCTGAGTGGGGTTCCTGAGTTTGGGAAGGTGGTCTGTAGCAGGCTACAAACTGAAAGGCATGTCCAACAGCTCAGGGTTTGACATGGCATTGTATGTTAAGCAGAGATCACCTCTGAGTAGACGATATGCCACAGAGTATAGCTGGAGTTTTTTTAGACGGTCAGCATATGGCATCTGCTTTAGGCCTGTGATTCTTTTAGTGAGGTATTTCTGTGGCCTTTCCAGCTGTTGCAGATGTCTTGTGAGGTACATACCAAATGGGGCATTATACTCTATAAGTGGTCTAATGAGGGATGAGTACAGTGGGACAATGACCTCCTTTTTCTGGATGAAAAGCCCTTAGTGATGAGGTGTGCCACATAGGATTTCCTGACTGTTGTGGCGATGTGGTAATCGAAAGTGAGACCACTGTCCACCTGTGTCCCTAAGTCTCTCATCACACTTTCGCTGTTTAGTGTACTGCCACCTATAAACAAACTATACAACAGAAGGAAGAAACTGGTAATTCATTGGTATATGTTTTTTTCCAAAGGGGATAACTATACATTTCTTGGCATTAAGCTTGACTCCATGGCTCTGGCACCAGGCATCTGTTTCTGTAAGACCCTTTTGTAGAATATCCACATCATTTGGGGATTCAATAATGGCTTCCAGTTTGCAGTCATCTGCGAACTTTGTTAGCCAGAATCCCTTAGTGTTGGCCTGTACTTCAGAGAAGTAGATGCCAAACAATAGTGGTCCCAGGACTGAACCCTGAGGTACTCCACTTGTCACTTGTCTGGAGCTGGATTTGGAGTCGGCTACTTTTACAGTCTGGATTCTGTCAGTAAGCCAGTTGGCAACCCATCGAGTGACGTAGGGATTTATGCCCAGCTTAGTAAGTGTATCTATGATTCCAGAGTGGGGGATGGTGTTGAAGGCCTTGGCAAGGTCCAGATAGGCTATGTGGACTGCCTTACCCTCGTCCACAGCTCTGGAGGCTGATTCGAAGAAGTCAATCAGATTCAGGAGACAAGATCGGCCATTCACAAACCCAAACTGGGTTGGGTCCAGTGTTTGAAGGTTGCCAATGTCTTTGTTTATAAGTTCCATGATAATGCATTCCATGCCCTTGCAGATTAGGCTTGTCAGACTGATGGGACGGTAGTTCCCAGGATCCAAGGCGGATCCCCTCTTGAGGAGTGGGATAACTGTAGCTGTGCACCACTCAGTGGGCAGGAAGCTTGAGGTGAGGCTATGATTAAACATGGCACTTAGGTGAGGTGCCAGTTCATTTTGTAGTTCATGTAGTACACTGCCTGGGATGTCATCTTGTCCCATGGATGCTATATTCTTAGCTTTGGAGGGTGTGGTTTCTACCTGTGTGGCCATGATTACCGGAATTTGGCAATCTTTTGGTATTGAGATGGGCCCTTTAGAGGGTGAGAGGGGGGTGAAGTTGGCACTAAATCGATCTGCCAGCATATTGGCAATATCCTTGGGATCACTATATCTAATGCCATTCTGTTGCAGCTCAGAGCAGATCTGAGCATTGCCATTTAGATTCTTGACATAACTATAGAATGCCTTGTGGTTGTCTTTGGAATCTTTGGCAATTTTATTTTCGTAACTAGCTTTTGAGGATTTTATGAGGGATCTCAGCTTCTTACTGAGGCTGGTGAGGGAGTTTTTTACATCCTGGGATTTTCCTCTTTTCTGCAACAGTTTCTTCCTTCTGTTGTATAGTTTGCTTATAGCAGGGGACCACCAGATTGGCTTCCTTTTTTGGAGAAGAGCATCTTGGTTCTATTTGGGATGGCACGATTCATGCACAAGTGGATGTGCTCGTACAGTGCCTTAGTGTAGGATTCTGCAGTCGAACTTTCAGATCCCGTCTGCATGAGTGTCATAAAGTTTGTCACTTCTGACTTCAGTAGCATGAAGTTGGCTTTGGAGAAGTTTTTTAAGGAGGTTTCCTTACTGGGGGGTGGGGGTGGGATGTGGATGTTGAGGGTGATTTGCTTATGGTCAGACCTGACCAATGAGGGGGTGACTACTGGTGTGGAGCATCTATCTAACAAATTGGTAATGACCAGGTCTAGGATATTGGAGGCCCTGGTGGGACAATGGATTAGTTGATCCAGGATGTTGGAATTTATGAATTCCAAGAACCATTGGGAAAAGGAGCTGGTACCCGAGTAGTTTTCCCAGTTAATGGCAGGGTAGTTGAAATCACCCAGTATTAGGGTGTTTGGTTGTATCTTAATATTTTCCAGTATGTTTGGAAAGGTGTAGTGAGAATCTTGGGGCATGGTGGGGGATCTGTAGCAAGCTACAATTTGAATTGCAGTCTTACCTAGTGTTAGTTGCACCTGGAGAATTTCAGATGCATTGTGGTGGGCAACTAGCCTGGAGGTGTGAATATCCTTGGTGAATATGGACACTCCTCTACCTTTAGTGTTTCGGTCTTGGTTTTGTGGCCGCAAAGTTTGGTAAGAGTTGTAGCCTGGTATTGCAGGGGTGCTCTCTGGAGCCATGAACCAGGTCTCAGTTACTGCACAGATATCGATGTTCTCCATTTTTAGGAGTGCCTCGAGAGAGTGCATTTTGATGTTTAGACTTTTAACATTGAGTAGCATTACCTTCAGATTTTGCATGCTTGTATCTGTTACGGTGGTGGTTTTATCCTTTGAACTTTGCCTAAAAAAGGGACTGTAGGGGTGGCAAGAGCTTTGCCCAGTAACCTGAATCCCAGGTGTGACAGGTGCAGACCATCTCTGGAAAAGCATCGTGGTTTGTCGATCATGTCTTCCCAGGCAGACAGATACTGGATTCCCTTTGGATAACACACAAGCTTAGCCAATTGTTGAAGTCAGTCATTTTGTCCTTGTACTGTGGTATCATTCTGGGTGAAGGCAGGATGCTACTCAGGGCTAGGGTCATACCTGCCTGGGCCACATGATCCCAGAGCTCTTCCATGTCTCTTTTCATGTAGTCGAGGGAGGTATGTCTCAAGTCATTCACTCCAGCATGGATAATGACAGAGTCGTATTTGTACCTGTTGTGGAGTGACTTGAGTGCATGCATTATGTGGCGGATCCTGGCACCCAACAGGCAGCTGACTGTAATTTTCTCCTTGTTCAGCCTGGTGAGTGGGACATCAGTGTGCCTGACTATAGAGTCACCTATGACTAAAGTGTTGGGTACATTGTCTTGCCTTAGGGGCTGTTGTTGGGTGGCACACTGGTGTTGTGAGCAATGTGTCACTTTGGTTGTGACTGGTGTTTGCGTTTCAGCTTCGGAGGTCCTTGTTGCTTGGGCAGGTTAATGTTAAGGGCCTCCATATATGTGGGTTTAGTGTTGCTATGTGTGGGTGTTGATGGTGTGGGTTTTGAAAGGCTATGAGTTGCTTGATGTGTAGTGCAGGTGTTAACCTTCTCCTCTTGACTGTCTAGCACAATCTTGGCTGGAGAGAGCTTTGCTTCCAGTTTGGCTATGTAAGTGCATATCTCGCAGGTTGTAGTGTTGGGTGGTAGGAGGAGAGGATTGTCTGTGTACATGAGGCAGTTGCCGCATTGCCCCAGCATGCCCAGATTCACCAGGTGGATAGGAGAAATCACTGGAAGCTGACCCTTGAACATGCCTGTTTAGGTGCTTTTTTGTAAAGTATAAGAGCTGTTTTTCCTTACCTTTGCAAGGTACTTTGCAATTATAGGCTGTTTAGTGCCTACGATTAATTTCTCCTTATTGACAAGGAGAGTTGAGTGCTTGTATCAGTTTCAGACTTCCTGGTGCTTTCCAGCAGGTTCTAGAGCAAGTGCTAGTCACAGAGGTTCAGATTTTAGTGCTACTATTGAGAAACCAGCTAGTTCTAAGGGAAAATTTGAAGAGCAGACTTTCTGGCACCTGGAATAGTTTAACTGTAGCCTCGCAGTGCTGTACGATGCGAAAAATGTGCAAACACATGTGTTTTTAAGCCAGAAAGTTGAAAAGGATAGAAATCAACCCAAAAAAGGCTAATAAAATTACAATTTCAGAGCTGGAAACCACTCCTCTAGCGTTAGACAGGCAGTACAGTGCTCACCACTCCCACTGGTAAGTAGTAGGACTTCCCTCTACCACAGCAAGGTCTGGATAGTTCTGAACACAGAAAATAAAGTCCTGAGACAAGCAAAGCATGGGATATGGATTGGCTAGGAAAGGTGGGAAACGAGCAAACAAGATAGTATTTTTTTTTTTTATTGTTAAAACAGGCTAAACAATGCAGTAATACAGTAAATAAACACAGAAAAGGCTAACACACTTGAGTGTGTAGTCCTAAACAGTAAATGCATTTAAAACTCTACAAAATTATCAATTTAAAACTTTTTAAATGAAGCAAGGCAAGTGCACAACTGAAAAACGTTTTAAGAGGCAGTAATACAGCAGAATAAGTAGCTAGTCTACATATACAGAGAAGTCTATATATACAGAAAAGCAGCTAAAACACACAAACAATTCAGATGCAGTGCAACCTAGAGCACTTGAGTTGTAGCAATATTAAGGCAATTACAGTTATAATAAATGCTCTAAAATATACTCTATATTTCCAAAATGTTTGAGAAGCAGAGTCAGAACACAAGGAGATTAAGGCATTTTTTTTTTTTTTTTTTTTGAAAGGGAAAAAGGAGAAACAGAAGGCCTTATCAGATGTTCTCTCTGTATTAGGTCGAATGAGCTAATGACACTAGACTGGGAGGAGTGTCTCACATCAAATTTACAGTAGGGGCGGGCAACTGCAAAGTCACCAAGTATAACAACAAGACATGAACAGGGAGGGAGGGTGCCAATACTTAAGCTATTAGCCTACACTCTTTAGACAGTAAACACTACAGAAAGCCACAAAATGAAAGTTTTTAAACAGATAAAGGAGCAAAGAGACTCTACAGAAAGCTTTTAACTGCAAACAAATCAGTTACCCATGCAGATTAGTTAATAGCAATAAAATGCACTAAAAACTATGCAGCAGGCAATACAAAGTGCTATATATAAATTGCTAGAAACAATAAATAGAATCCAGCAAATTTAATAACATATTCATGTTAGGTACAACCATATGTTCTGCACATAATTGCATTAGAGTACTATGCACCTAGATTAAGGTAACATTTAAGAATGCCTAAGCCAGAGTCATACCTTGGTCATCTGATGCACCTAGAGATTTTCATAAACTGGTGTCCCCTCAGCTCAAAATTGAGGACAAAAAGAAGAAAAAACTCTTTTGTTCTGTGGAACTGTAACAAGCTGCTTGTTACAACTATAAGGCGCATCTTGTTCTAGTTATTTCCATCACACATCGGGCACATCAGTTGTAATGGCGAATGTGGTATTATGAAGCTGCAATATCCTTCTAGCAACACCTACTGATTGTGGCCCCTAACAGCTTATGACAGGGTAAGCCACCCCCTTTGCCCCTCCCTAGTTACTGCTCTGGCCTGAAATTTATTTCTGAGATTATTCATACATCTTCTTGTATTTATTTCCCAGGAAAATCAATCAGGCATAAAAAACATTTTCAGAAGAACCCAAGGGAGAAAAAAAATCTTTTAGTTAGAGAACAATGCATGCAGAGATATAATAGTAGAGGACACTAATAATAATACATAGGAGAACCAGTAGTACATGTTCATAGGTTCATAGGTGTGTACTAGGCTAATGGCCCTGGAACCTTTACAAGCCTAGCCCATAGGATTACCCTGGCATCGTGTCACCCGACCTTAGTTTCCAGTGCTTCTGTCAAGTAGAGCCACTGGAGTGATCCCTGGGGTGAATTTTCTATTTCCCATCCACTCATCAAGATTTCTCTTGAAGAGGGCCAGTGAGGTGCTCTGTTTGACATGTATGGGAAGTCTATTCCATAGCACGGGCACTCTCTGGGTTATGAACCTGTCCCTCCAGCACGTTCTGTTGATTGTGGTAATGAGGTTGAGGTCTCTGGAGCGTGTGGTGTGGAGGGATTGGGATTTCTTTAGATGTAGCATTTCTAACAGAGCTGGGTCAGACATGGATTTATAAGTCAAGCAGAGATCGCCTCTAAGTAGGCGATATGAGACAGAGAATAGTTGAAGTTTTTTGAGTCTGTCCATATAGGACAAGTGTTTAAGGTCTAGGATCCTCTTTGTGAGGTACTTTTGTGGCCTCTCCAGTTGTTGCAGGTGTCTAGCGAGGTACATGCCAAATACTGCATGCATAACTAAAACAGTTGGAAGTACTAACTGCTTTTAAGAGATCTAGTAAAATGTATCAATCATACATTTGAGACGATTTACATTTCCTGACTGAACACAATGAATATGATTAAGAGTATATATATACAAGACAAATCAAGCCTATAAAGAGGAAGCCCATATCAGTGCATCTCTGTATAAAATACAGTTTCTTTATAATACAGTAAAGCGGGGGGTAGATAGAGACAAGTAAAAGTGAGATGATTAAGACTGTTTGTACGTTTACAAGAGATTAGAACGTGGAGAAGAAAAGAGCAGCCAGAGATACCGTCAGAAGCACAACATCATATCATTCCGTAAAGTTAAACTAGCTAAGAGGTGGTAGTTGGTAGTTAGACAGAAGTAAAAGGGTGTTTATAAGTGAGATTAGGACATGGAGAAGAAAGGTGCAGAGCAACCCCAGCTGCATTGTTGTCTCCGTTGGTGATGAGAAAGAAACTGTCTTTGGAATTAACTATTTTACATAGAATGTACCACTAAAAGATATTTTGTAATGACATTTTTGTCAGATTTATAGATAAGGCTATGGGCAATAGTCACTTGTGTGTAAGTCGCACAATGTGGTGGTACCATCAAGTCATAGTCATGATGAGACATGTATGGATACTTAGCAGCAAAAGGGAGACAGCAGCATCAGATTTTACTGCAGCATTTCTCAGGCTTCATTTTGGGTAAAAGAGACGTACATGACAGAAGTAAGTAGTCTGATGCTGCTGTCTCCCTTCCACTGTCGATACGATAAAGTTTAGCTCTACATACTAGACCACGTTTTTAATGGCTCTTTTAGATAGTATGACTGTGTAGGTTAAATTTTAGATTACCATCTGTAATGACTGCTAGTAGTTTTGTATTGTAAGATGAAGTGACAGCGAAATGTCATTTCCTTTTTGACTTTGACTAAAGAGTGACTAGGAACATTTTTTTGGGGGGGGGGGTTGTAGTAGGTGGAAATTTTCCACTCAGGACAGAATGAAGGCGAATGATTCTTGGATCAGCTGCTGTAATACATGTAGGGTGCATTCTGAACAAATGAGAGCACTATTACCTGCGTATACAGCAGCACGGTTAGCAACAGTGTGCAGACTGTTCATAAACATACTGAGCAGTCATATAACAGGTACGGAAACTTGGGAAATCCAACTGAGACATGCAGGAGGATGGATAATCATCTTGCCAGTTTAGCTATGTCCTTTGGAGAGATAGCTATGTAACCAGGTCAGAGAGGACTCAGAAAGGCTTAGAGAGTTTTTTGTGGCAGAGTTTGATAAGTGAGAGTATCAAAAGCTTTGCATAGTTCCAGAAACAGAGAGAAAACTTGATTAGCAATACTTCTGTTATTGGTAATGGTGTTGAGAAAGCTGAGTAGAGCAGAGTTTGTACCGTGATCAGGGCAAAGGCCAAGCTGTGTTGCGGAGAACATTACTGTCGATAAGAAATTGGAAATTAAAACCTGCCAACATGTGGAGCTACACCCCACCACCCCCCAATGTTGGGTGCTGTGCCCCCCACATCCCCATAACTAAATATACCAACTCTGAGATCACATTACAGTGGGGAAAAGGGAAAATTCAAGACAATGGCCAACTGCTGGTTTGCTCTATTTAAAATTTGCTGTTCGATGAAGAGTGACTTCGATAAATAGGTGTTCAATGAATGGCTATTCGCTCATTCGATGAAATAATATCGACTTGTTCTCAACTGCTAGAGTTGTAAGTTTAAGGTTAAAAATATATATATGTATATGTATATATATATATATATATATATATATATATATATATATATATATATATAGACATACACACACACACACACACACACACACATATATATATATATATATATATATATATATATATATATATATATAAAGCCCAAAATCCTGAGATCAAAATCTCAAAAGTTCAAAATACTGAAAACACACAGGATACCAAAACTTACTATAGTCCAGCACAAGTACATACAGAAACAAATAAAAGACAAACCATATTAGTCTTCTCCAAGTATAAGCAAGGGGACAAGTCCCCCTGCATCCCCCCATATGGGGGGGGCAGTGCCCCCCACACCCCCTGCTACTTAAAAATATCAACTCCAAGATTGCACTTAGTGTAGTAAAGTTCAATCTTGTAGATGATGTATTTAAGTAGCAGGTGGTGTGGGGGCACAGGGGTACTTGCCCCCCTGCATATAGTTAAAGGGTAATATGTTTTTGTATGTACTTGTACTGTAATATAGTAAGTGTTGGTATCCTGTGTGTTTTCAGTATTTTGAGTTTTCAGTATTTTGAACTTTCCAAATTTTGGTCTTTCAGGATTCTGTAGCTCTCCTATACACACACACACACACACATATATATATATATATATAGGTTTACTATCAAAACTTGGAAACTGCATCGGTCGAACGGTATGTGCTCGACTTGCAGTTTCCAAATTGGCAGAATGTTGAGCCCAAATGAATCAACTACATGACAGCAAATGGGGAGTGTAAGTCAAGCATTTGGGTTCAACACTGAGCAGGGGGATCGCTGTTCACTCAAGAACTGGGAATTAGCCCATTTTCTCACTGTAGTGTGATCTCGGAGTTGGTATATTTAATGTGTAGGGGTGTGGGATGCAGGGGCATATAGCCCCTCCTTCAAAATAGTAGAATTAACATACTGTTGACTGTGCAGTTTAACGGTACATTAATGTGTATAGCAGGAGGTAAGTGATGTCATCTCCTGCTATGTCGAATGCATCGAACCATAGTTGCCGATGTATTCATTTTCACTTTGGTTTACTTTTTGGCATTCCGAATTCCACATTTCGGGTTGATATTCTAAATGGTCGAACAAAGCGGATTTGAAATGCCAATAATATATATATATATATATATATATATATATATATATATATATATATATATATTATATATATATATGTATATATATATATATATATATATATATATATGTAAAATGGATCTACTTCAGTAGATCAAAGCCCAGATAAACAAGATGAAAGCACTGAACAGACCAGGATACCGAATGACAAAACATCGAAAGTTTAGCATGAGTTAGAGTTGGTTGGCCAACATGGTGACCTTTGCCCTTTCCCCAAACTGTAGTGTGATCTTGGAGTTGGTATATGAAAGTAAGGGGGATGTGGGGGGCAAAGCCCACCACATGGATGGTAGTAAGGGGGATGTGGGGGGCAAAGCCCACCACATGGATGGTCTGGGAGGCAAAGCCCCCCAGTTGGATGGGTTGAATTTAGTGTGGTTTATTTTCGTGATGGTGTTGGACAATTTACCTTTTTCCCAGTGTGACTTTCCTGTGTTTTGTACGTTCGGTATCCTGGTCTGTTGGTCTTTTCGGTGCTTTTGTCTTGGGTATCTGGGCTTCGATCTACAGAAGTGGATCCATATAATATGTGTACATATATATATATATATATATATATATATATATATATATATATATATACATGGTTCTACCTGACTTCCATTAAAACCTTGGAAGACCGGAACCGACTGATATGTCAGGTAGAACCATATATATATATATATATATATATATATATATATATATATACATATATATACATACATATATATATATATATATATATATATATATATATATATGGGTCTAGGACATTTCACTGAATGCATATTTCACTGAAAGTCAAATTAGTGTGCACTTTTCACTGAAAGCTCAGTTCACTGAAAACTCAATTCACTGAAACACATTTCACTGAAAGTTATATATGGCCTTTTCCCCACTGTAGTGCGACCCTGGAGTTAGTATATATAGTAAGAGGGCCCCACATATTTTAAATATTTTGAACTATATACACGGATACTTGCAATTCCAATATATTACTCTTTTCCGAACATAATATATACTTAAAATATATTGAGGGCCACACCCCACAGGGTGGGGGGTGGTGCCCCCCGCCCCCCCTTGCTATGTATACTAACTCCAGGGTTGCACTACCTAGGGGAAAAGGCCATATATAACTTTCAGTGAAATGTGTTTCAGTGAATTGAGGTTTCAAGTGAATTGTGCTTTCAGTGATTTGTGTTCAGTCATTTGAGTTTCAGTGAAATGTGCATTCTGTGAAATGTCCTAGACACATACATATATATATATATATATATATATATATATATATATATATAAAATTAATATATATTTTTGACATAGGCAATCATACATTTATATAAATTAATACAAACATGTTGACATATTTTCAGTTGCAAACACTGTACATCACATCTAATCATCTGTACCGTCATTATCAATCAAACATTACACAGCTCATTCAATTCCTGCCTTCCCTTAAACCTCATTCTTCCATCGCAACATGATTCTGCATGTATTGCTTCCACATTTCCCATTTTTTTGTACGTAATTTGCTCCTACCCTTTTCTAAAGATCCCACTTGTTGTTTGATAACAGAGATTGGGACTGGTTTGACGTAAAACGTGGTTTTATGGGTGTCAGTTTACTCGTTCTTAATTTGTTAATTTAAAACCTTTATGAAATGTGCATTAAATTTAATTGATATATTGTTAGGCATTTCATTTGTATATCAGCTGGGCTGTAATTCTTTTTCAGGTTTGAGAAACCTTCTTAAAGAAGTTAAGATTAGTTGTCGATTGGTTTGCTGGATTTCCTAAAGGTTGGTGTAGAAGTTTTTCTTGTAAGAGTATATATTAAAGTTTATAACATTGCATAGTTGCCTGACGTACTGGTGGTTTTGCTAGGTCTTATGCTGTTGCCATGTATTCTGTGCTTTTTCCCTTTCCCTTCCTAAGTTGCTTAGTAATTATAGTAATTAGAGAGAGACACAAGAGCCAGGACACAGTTTGACTTTAACTCTTACTTAGACAAGCTTGTTCATTTAGTATTTTAAGAATGATCTTATTAAATTATAAGGTAGCATGTTCTAATGAAACAATTTTAAGTAAGTTAATAAGCTCCAGCTATATTGCTTCAAGTTGCAGATAAATGTATCCTTGTTAAATTTTGATAAGTTGAGTATCAGACTGAAGTGGTGCTCTTTCAGAAAGTGATTAAGGCAACTATTGCAATGTTTGGGAAGGTGGTCACTCAGAGTGTCAGGTAAGTGCTAATGGTGGTGATTTTACTGGGATTTAAAGTTATGTATCCAGTTTAGCACTGATTTCTTGTTACTAGGTTTATGATAGTTGTGATATTAATAAGATGTCTATGCCTTTGGAGGCTTACAATAGGAGATGAGGAGTCAGTATTCAGGGAGAACCATTCACTATTTAAATCAGCTAGCATGAGAGTTTTCTGGAGGATTTGAATAGATACCCAAGACAAAATATCTTAAGTTGTGGAACATTGCTGCCTGGAAATATGTATGGTCCAATGATGCAAAGACTTTTGTGGGTGTTTAGTTTTAGGAATGAAAGCAGCATGTCTGCATAATTAAATCAGAATTTACTAAAGTACATGACAAGAACACCTCCTGTCTTTTTACACTTTCAGTCTGCTCTGCTGATATTGATGCTTGATGGAATAATTTTCAGCATTTGTAATTTCTGGTTTTAATCAAGGGTCAGTAATTAGGAAGTCTGGAGAAAATATTGCTATCCATGCAAGTAAATCAGTTAGTGAATGCTGAATATTGAGTTGGACAAGTGTTGGGGGGGGGGGGGGTGTCACCACAAAGTTGGAAGGATGGAAAAATTGGAGGTGGGGAAAAGCAATTTTGCATTTAGCTTAATTTTAATTTTCTGAACAATATGGTATATAAGGGTTTGTCTTGTTGGCACACTGACTTGAAATGTGGACCTAGATAATGTTATAGAGGTAGTGTGCTATAAAGAGAGGATTGTGGATTATGTTTGCATTTGTGATTGTGAGGTGTAGGGTATTAACATAGTTTGTGCAAAGATGGCAGTGATGTGATGTAGTGTGGCAAGAATAAAGGGCGGAGCAATTTGTAATGCATTCAGAGCCATTGTGTAGAAAGTAGGAGAGGAGGTAGAGAGTGGAAGAGGGTAGGAGTGATGGAAGAAGAGGGTGGTGAGGGCAGAAGGTGGCGAAAGATAAATATTATTATAGAGAGCATTTAACGAGTAGGTTGCTATTTTAGATGTGAAATGGATAAATAGAAAGGGCATGAGAGATGCACATCAAAAAAAAATATAATTTTATGAGACCTGCCATTATTACATGTTCAGTGATAACACCAATACTATAGATTGTGTAACTTCGACAATAAAGACAGCCCTGGAATGTATAATAATTGTTGGAGTGTATAGACCACCAAAGTCTAGTGCTCATGACCTAGAGGAATTTATACATTTCTTGCATGAAACAAAGGAGGAAAGAATAATAGTGGTTGGGGACTTGAATTCACCAGAAGCAGACTGGAATAATATTGATTCAATAACATTGTAAGGAAATTATTTACAACATATGCTCTGGAACACCAGTTGCTTCAGACTGTAAAAAAGCCTACCAGGGAGCGGAACATACTAGACATCGTTTGTGTTCCTGAAGAAATTAGTTTTACTTCATGTCAAGTTTTACAGCCAATGATGTGCAGTGATCATGGGGTTATAATGGTTTAATTGTTGCTAGATAATTCTGCCAAACTAATTAATAAGAGATTATATGGAAGCAAAACAGTCACTATGTGAAAAATCAGAGTAACACTTTGAGTGGAAAAAACTGCAGAAGGAATGTGGCAAGTTTAAAAAAAAAATAGTTTGAATACAAAAAAATCAAAAAAGGCTTAACATAGTGACACTCTGACCCCCATGTGCAAAAATGGGTTGCGGATGGATCAGGATCTAGGCACACAATATCAGGAGGATATATTTCCATAAAAATAAGACGTTGCATTAAAGTGAGAGACAAAAATATAAGAAATGGAAAAGAAGTCAAACTACGATTGAAAACTGAAATAAACAAGTTGGACAGACAAATTAACAGTGTGAGACAAGATCAAGAAAATGTTTGCTGAAAATAAAGATATCGAGCATTATAAGAAACCATTTTACATACAAACCGATAAACTGTGTAGATTCTAAAATTTATTCAAAGACACAAAAATTATAGATACTTTACAAACTCTTATACAGAACAGTTTGTCTCCACAAAGGGGGTGATAAATTGTCCTAGTAACATCTAGGTAACCTCAGATACAGAAATCAAATTAGATTACATTGAAAAAAAAACTATGCAAACTGGAGCCAAACAAAGCACAAGGAGGAGACATAATTAGTAATAATGACTTGAGAACACTTCAACATGAACTTAGCAATCTTTACAGTAGGAAAACTGCAGCACCAGGAAAACATCAGTTTGGAACAAGAATGTGATGTAAACGAATTTGAGCAAGAGAGAGTGTATAAATATTTGAGAATTAATAAAGGATCAATAATTGGACAGGTGAAATTCAAGTTTACATTCAGGGTGTCCCACAGGGCCCTGTGCTGGGTCCATACTTGTTTATATTTTATTTTTTAGATCTACGTTTTCTATCTGAAGTGTTCTACAGTCTGTATGCAGATGACTTGAAATATTTGTAAACTGATTCTATGTGTTACAGAGAGGGCAGGTCTACAAAAGAACTTGAATAAATTAAACATTTGGGCACAGAAGAATAATATGGTAACAAATGTGTAAAAAACTAAGCATATGAGATTTGGAAGACCTAAATTGAAAGGTCAGTATTTAATACAGCATACAGTGATTATAACTGTAGATTTATTTAAGGACCTGGGTGTATGTTAGATCCAGCTTTGAGTTTTCATATCAGCCAGTTGGTTAATGATAGCTATACAATGGTTGTATAAAAAAGATATATAAATCTAGGAAGTCAGAAATGATGGAATCATTGATAGTTGCATTAGACCCACACTTGAGTATGGAATTACAATATGGAAACATTATAGGAAAACAAGCATGAGTAAACTGGAAAGAGTACAGCGGAAATATACCAAGGGCATTCATGGATGTGAAAATTTAAGTTATTATGAAAGACTAAAATTTCTGAACTTTTACAGTGCCTCATAGATATTTAAGAGGAGGCCTTAGGCAACTACCTCTCGTAATGTTTGGGGTTATCAAAAAATACTAGAGAATCATCAGACAACCTATGTAGACAATTCTATATGAATGAAAAGTGTATTAATTGGTCATGTGAAAGAGCAGCAGAAGTATGGAAGAGACCACCAAATTACATTAGAGCAAGAACTAGTTTAGCTATGTTTAAAAACAGCCCAGGCATTTATTATAGGAATAACTGTTTTGGTATATTGACAGCTAGAAGGGCATTATTGACCTTGACTGAATATTTGCATGTATGTATTTATGTATACCATGAAAAGTCAAGGAGATTAAACGAGACATTATAGTTTGGCTAAATATGTGTATTTTTCTATTACAAGAAGGTTCCAGTTGAAGGAGAAATAGTATAGTGTTATTGGAGGAGTGTTTAGACTGGCGGGAAGTACAAAATTATAAAGCTCTTAACTGTTATTGAACTAAATTCTGTGCCCATGGTAGAGGGCTTGGTTCCTCCCACCTTCATTTGCCTGCTGTGTCTCCACTAGAAAGGGGCAAATTGTCCGGTGGGTTTTCCTGGTCAACAAATAAGTAAAAACTGGTGTGGCATTTGAGGTAAATGGTCAGAATTATAGGTTGTGGAGAGGTGATAGGGTAGTAGGATCAAAGGTGTGTGTGTGTGTGTGTGTGTGTGTGTGTGTGTGTGTGTGTGTGTGTGTGTGTGTGTGTGTTTTAGAGTACAAAAGTAGAGTAAGTGCTAGATGAGAATTAGGTGTAGAGTAGGTTGGCAAATTGGAGCTAAGGATATTAAGGTTGAATGGATTGGGAAAAATACTGAGAGATGTTCCGTGTCATGAACATACAATGAGAGCAAAAGAGTCAGAGTTTACTGGCAGCCCTCTTCCCTTTTTATTAATCAATTCCACTTAACAAGAAAAACTATGGAGGGGAGCCAAATTGGAGTTTGAGAGTTGACAGAGTATGCAGTGCCACAGGCAAAGAGGTGAGATACAAAAGTGAGCCTTGTCTTGGGAAGGACTCTCAAGGTGTTCAGCTCCTTGTACTGATGGGCAGTCCCTCAAACCTGGATTTTATCAAGGAGCTAGGACACCAGTTTCCTTAAAGGAATCCTTTACATAATATATTGGCAATTATCAGCAGTAATGCTAGAAGCCTTATGTATGGTCATGGATTGTTTTGTGTTTGCACTTGCTAAGTAGAACTGAGATCCTGTGCTTTTCTAGGTCTCTATAACTACAATGTTCCCAATGCAGTTGCAGGGAATCTAGATTTAGCTGGAAAACTGTGTAGTTGGGGCAGATAATGTATGTCCCAAGACAGTGGTTGCTGGTGACTTCAAATCAAAGGGGGGCTGCAGGAGACAGTTGAATGAGTGGGGCCAATGGGAAGGGGTGAAACCAACTAGAAAGGGGTGGAGCTATGCTCAAAACCACAAAAAACAGGACTTTAATTAAATATGCTGCCCTGCATGCCAAACCATCATTATGAGAGTCCAATCAAGACAAAATGAAGTGTAGAAGAAAAAAAAAATATTTTAATGCATTGGCTACATGACAGCTTACTTAATATTTAGATAGAAACAAAAAGGTTGTGAGGCTTGAAAAAAATAAATTACTTTTTAATTATACCATGATCCCCCCAAAACGTGCACGCTGATTGGCCAGCGTGCCCGTTGTAAATCGAGTTATACTAATGGAAAAAGGTCCGGTCGCCCGGACTTTTTTCCATTAGTATAACTCGTTTTTTTTAAACACTGCCTCGCTATGTTAAATGGGTTTAACATAGCGAGACAGCTTTAAAATAAGCAACGGAGATCTCCGTTGCTTATTTTGCTGTCTCACTATGTTAAACCCATTTAACATAGCGAGGCAGTGTTTAAAAGCAACGGAGAAAGCAAGATTTCCGTTGCTTTTTTTAGTGTCTCGCTATGTTAAATGAGTTTAACATAGCGAGACAGTTTTAAAATAAGCAACGGAGATGTCCGTTGCTTATTTTAAAACTGTCTCGCCATGTTAAACTCATTTAACATAGCGAGACACTAAAAGCAACGGAGATCTTGCTTTCCGTTGCTTGCACAACTCTGATGTACCGCGCAGGCGCGCAGTACATCAGAACTGCCGCGGATGCCAGACATCTGCGGAAGGGCAGTAAACAGGCATTATACTATGCCATTATTTAAGAAAAGTAACAGTTTCTTTTCTTAAATAATGTCATGGTATAATATTAATACGCCTGGGTGTGGGTAATGCTAAATTACCCATGGTTGGCTTTGTTTGGTCCTCGGGCTTCGGGACCAAACCACGCCAACCGTGGGTAAATTTAGCATTACCCACACCCAGGCGTGGGTTATTGCTATAATACATTACTGGAATGGCAGTCAAAATCAAGTATAAAAAAACCAGCAGCACTCATCTCAAACCACTTCTCCTTGCACTGCAGTTCTAATTATAATTTATATTCAGCTTTATAAAAGTACCAAGTAACATGCTGAAAGTAGCAATCTCTGAGATACCCCCCCCCTCCCACTTGTAAAAATGTTTCTTATCCAAAAAAAACTGCTTACTGACAACTATCTACTTGTTTCATGGGGAAAGCATAATCAAAGTAAAAAATGAACAGCAAACAAGAAACAAGCTCAAGATAAATTGCTTAAAGGATTACTGCACGTTATAGACCACACATGATAGATTAGCATTCTGTTTAGTTTATAGGTAAAGCCTGCAAAGATGACTGCAAGTCTCCAACAAATGTAATGAGCTTTTGAAAATACTGTAATACTGTCCTTTATTACATATACTGTCATATGCATTTCAATACCTAAGGCTTATACGTTATCTAGTTATGTAAATATTCTCTGCATGGCAACAACAAAAAGGCTTTCAATGTTGGTAATTCTTTAACATTATGCTTATTAAAGCTTACGTGTATGTTACAATCTCAGACAAACTTACCTGATGGTCATTAAAGCATTGTTAGTTAAACACAGAGCAACAGGCACTGCAGCAACATGCATTTTCTGAATAATAAGAAGCCTAAATCAACAGTATAAAAATATGACAGAAAACCAGAACATTCTGCAAAATCAAGGACAGGTGAAAAGCTACTGTAGTACTTTTGTCTACCTTGGATGGGGGAATGCTCTGCACACTTACACTGCATAACTGCTCCTTGCCTTGCATGGGCACATCCAGAGTCACTACATGGGGGAGTGGGGTGCAACAAGTATGCCACAATTTGAAATGTCTCTGTCTGATGGTGATGGCCCTGACACATTTGTCGTACCGCTCAACCTCAGAGCAAAAAATCTGGGCAAAGCCATAAATAGAAGTGGGACAAAGGCCCAAAAATAAGGACAATTTTTAAATATTGCTCTTATAAACTTAGAAAGATAATAGAATAGTAGGTCTTGCATTAGTATGAATTTTCTGAAGCGTATGAAATCTGAAACTGAGATATATATAATTATTTTGTGATTTAGTTCCTCAGATCATACCAGTAATTTGCTAGAAAACCACAAATTTTATGAGGAGCAAACCAACATTTGGAGGCAATCTCAAATCATCAACATTCTCCACCCCACCACATTACCTATCCATTTCTTTCACTTTGTGCACCATGCCAGTACCCCTCATATCTGTAACGTTCACCCCTATACATATGTAGGGTGGGGGATGGGTTAGGGTTGGCATTATGGTTAGGGTGTTTACCTCATGAACACAATGTACACTGTTTGATTCTAACCTTTGTTCACTGCCTGGCCATTGGCTAGGCATGTAATAGTCTACAGACTGACTGTCTAGTATTTACCTAAAAACTTATTCTTCCACCACTTTTACCCCTTCTCTCTATCTGGGGTATTTGTCTCCCTTCCTGTGCTGTATCCTTCCTCCTTGTCCCTCCCTTGTTTTTTCTGTGATATCTCTCCTGTCTCCTTCCTCTGTTTCCTGCTGTCTCTTGCACCATGCTGTGATGTTGCTTCCCTTTTCTCTAGTGACCTACAGACAGTCATAATGGACTGATTTCTTGACTGTTGAAAAGCTTAACTAGAAAAGACATAAGAAAGAAAAAAAGTTACTTGCACCCCCCCCCCATGGAGATATTGCCCCCCTCCCATATTTCTACCTTATATGTACAAACTCTGTGGTTACACTACATTGGCAAAAAGTAAAAAATATATATATATATATATATATATATATATATATATATATAAACAATGCACCAGTGTTTCCCACCACAAAAGTCAATGTTATTTTGAAAAAAAAGAGAGACTGAAGTAATATTAAACAAAAGTTACCCAACAAAAGTAACCTTGTCTGAGTAAAGCTATGCCATTGTTTCCTCCTTGGCTCTAGCTCCCCTTCATCACTTCCATTGATGTTTGCATCTGACATTTCTCTTTGTCTTCCTTTTCCCTGCCCTTCTATTCATGGCTGCATCTCTCACTGCCTCCTGTCTCCTTATTCTATGTCACTCTACTTCTCTACACATCTCTGATGACCTCTACCCATTGCTTTAAGTCCTCTGCATTTGTCCTCGCCATCTTTTCTACAACATCCTGTTGTCCCTTATTCCCTATTAAAACACTGTTTTTTTTCACCTTTCTGTCAAGTCCACTTTCATCTCTATATCCTATATTCTACTATGATGTCCCTCATGCTGTAAACCATACCACACTTACCACCTATAAAAATCCCTGAGCAAAACAACTCCTCCACATCCTTAGCATCTCACAAATCTTTCACCCATTCTTTTTCCACTTTGTCTTAACTACTCTTATATTCCAAAATCAGAGCCTTGACCTCCTCTTTTTTCTGTAGGTAAAACTTTTTTTAACCAGTGAGTGAGTTCACATTTTATGAATCCTTCAGCTTTAATAATACACAAGAAATTGTGACAGCTGACCTATATGTCTTGTTATAGTGATCCTTTAATTAATAAATATAAATCTATTTTAAATAAATGTATAAACATAAATTGAAATTGCTCACATGGCAATTGTAAATTAAATGAAAGTGACTGAATCTGCAAAGTCTGCCTACAGCCTATATCACCATAAATTGAAGTGTTCTGTAAGATACCATGACATACTAAACCAAACCAAAATCCAACCATTTCATAATACATGTTTGAGGTATTATGTCATTAAGCACATTAATAGAGTGCAAAACCTCCATTTCTGCTGTAATATATGCATTTTGGAATTTGGGAAAGAGAATATAGTGATACAGGGGCTGATAAACCTCTGTGTATGAGAGTTAAATGGTGCTCTGGGTTTGCTGACTTGTCGTACCCTGATGAAACAATTTGATTTGTAAAAGTTAGAATACTAAGGTATTGAAATTCAGGGGACCGTTTCCAGATGTCATTTATTACCAGAATGCCAAAACGTCTAGTTAATGCAAAAGACAGAAGTGCCTTATTTCTCAGGGAGTTAGAAAAGAAAGATAAAAGAAAGTTAACTTATTAATCTCTAAATATGATACAGTTATACAAATTCAAGTATAAAAGGTGCAGTTTTTACAGAATCTCACAATGCATGTCTGTATTTTAACTTGACTCTTGGAACTATTTTTTTCTCAAAAACATGGCAAACAAAAATGGTTTAAACATCCATTTTTGATAAGTGATATTGACTTAAAATTAGTAAATCATTAATCCTTTTAAACACATAAAAACATTTTAAGACATTGTGGCCATTTCCTAAATGAAACAACTCCCTCCAGGGTGGACTGAAAAAGTACTTGCCCTTTCATGTATGAGAAGGACATCTAGCTTAGTTACTGGGTGTTACAATGCCTCCTGGTAGGTATGTTATTTCTCTATAATGTGCACTTTAGAGTGCATTGTTTCTTATTTACCATCTAATTTAACTTGCAGTCAAACATTTAAATGAAAGGGAAGTTTCTTTTTGCACTGTAACTAGAAAATTATGAAATCTGGTCACTTTGTTCATGCTGGTATTTTGTCCCCTGATACAGAAAGAGCTAAGACTACTGAAAATCTCCTGTTAGTATATAATATTTTGAACAGATAGGGTATGGTAGTAGGTCTGTAAAAACAGTTCTGTAACAGGTGCACTACAATTTATCGCAACAATAGTATTTCTAGGATTGACTTCATTGGTCATATCCGCTATCAGAAACTAGACCATTTATTTCTGTTAACAGTGTCATACATTTTAGAAAACTACAATATATGTCTCCCGAAATAATATCTCCCGAATAGCATTATTTTCCAGATTACGTTCCTTCACTTTTATGCTTGGTACTACCAATAGCGAATTCAAAGTTTTGCTATCTATATACCAAGCTTGCTCAAATCAAACTAAGGTACGAAAAATCTCCTAGATTGTATATATGCCACTGTATAGAAATTTTCTGTCATTCATGGATTAGGTGTTGTGATATAATAACAAGGAGCTCTGATTGTTTATATGCTTCTGTACATAATTTTTTTTTGTCATTTGTTTGTATTTGTACTGTTATGTTATGGAGTTTTTCTCCCAGGGCCTCTGCTGTAAATGGACATTGTTCCAGTCGGACTTTCCCGGTAAACAAATGTAAAATAAAATAAATAAATAAAATAAAATAAATGTGCCAAAAATGAAATTAAAGAAAACTCCTTATCAGTATTGCCATGGAAACTGACTTTGATTACAGAATACTAAGTGCACATTAAAGCTCAGGAGTAGCAAGATTTTTATGTGGAAATGTAAATGCAATTATGTGGCAGAGTTAAAGATGTTAAGATTTGCACTGGGTGTGACGAGGGTGGACAGGATTAGGAATAAGTATATTAGAGGGTCAGCCCAGGTTGGAAGGTTTGGAGACAAAGCCAGAGAGGCAAGATTACATTGGTTTGGACATGTGCTGAGGAGGGATGCTGAGTATATTGGGAAAAAGATGATAAGGATGAAGCTACCAGGTAACAGGAAAAGAGGAAGGCCTAAGATAAGGTTTATAGATGTGGTGAGAGAGGACATGCAGGTGGTTGGTGTGACAGAGCAAGATGCAGAGGACAGGAAGAAATGGTAACAGATGATACGCTGTGGCGACCCCTAACGGGAACAGCTGAAAGAAGATGATGATCCAGAATAGCTACAGAAAAAAGATGGTTGACAATTTATGTTGTAGTGATAAGAAAATGTGAAACAGAAATTAGGTAGGCCAGATGTCAGACTTTCTACAGAAAAGCAGTCTGCATGAGAATTTTATTATCAGTAGACTACTTCAATAGAGGTGAAAGTAAGTGCTTAACACAGCTATAGCCAATCGATATTTGAAGCTGTTGGATGTACTGTGATCTTCAGTTGCAGTAAATATGAGTGTGAGGACACCCAGATACAGATTTTATCAGTGCATGTCTTTCCCCAGCTATAAATTACCATTATGCATTTTGCGATATGATTATTGCAGCTCTGAACATCATATAAAAAGGCTGCACAAAAACACCAACAAAATTATGTTAATAATACAGCAAAGGTAACATACACATAAAAGTCTGAGGTGAAGCAAGTTTACAGAATGTCGGCAGCATTCAAATTGTGTCTGTTAAAGAAAGACAGAATGGACTTTTCAAAAAAATTCATCTTTGTGGCATACTTCTTTGGATTTATTGCTTTTAGAATCTCATGTTAAAAACAACACAATAAGTACAGCATTTTTATTTACTACAATTTACATTTAGTTATCCATGTAGGAGAGCTGGTCAGATTCTGGTCTCCTATTTTATTGTGTGTTTGACATATTCATCCTCACTGCCTTTTTAAATTCATATTTTTTCAGTTTAAGACATACTACTGATACTCTGCTTTCCAATCGATGACTGGCTAAACACACACACACACATACACACACACACACACACACACACACACACACACACACACACACACACACACACATCTACCTGAGTCCCAAAGTCAAGTTCAGCTTCAGCAAAGTCCTTCCTTTCGTGAGAACAGCATCGTTAATCTCCCTAAGTCCAGTACACCTTGCAGCTTCTGAGTTCAGTTTAAAAAAAAAAAAAGCCCTGCGCTTCCAAATTCAGTTAAAAAAAAAAAGCCCCGCGAGAGCAAGTCCTTCCTTCTGCGAGAGCAAGCTACCCAGCCTGCAAACATTGCAGTCCTATCCCCTTCAAGTCTACTTCTAGGATTGTTGTAGTCTGAAGGCTGTCTTCCTACTCTGGACTGGTTCACCAGCAGTCCAGATTCCTGTGCACATACGTGGAGCTCAATGCGCATGCGCGGATTTCCAGGATACACTTTGTTTTTCTTTTTATTTTAATTTTGTGTTTTCTTTTACAGCTGGGGGGCTGCAGTCCTGCTATCCAATAGCATGAGCTGTCCCTGGAGGTACACCTCAAGTCATTTACACCAACATGGACTGTGACAGAGTCATAAAAGTACCTGTTGTTGAGAGACTTGAGTGCATGAGTGATATGGTGGATTCTAGCACCTGACAAGCAACTTACTGTGACTTTCCCCTTTTCTAGCCTGGTGAGGGACACATCTGTGTATCTCACAGTAGAGCCTCATATGACTAGCATGTTGGGTTTGTGGCTGGGTGTTAGAGGCTGTGAGACACAGGCATGTGTACTATGTGTGTGCTTGGTGCAGTGGGTTGTGATGTGCATGTGTGCTTTTGCCTCAGAGGTCTCTCTTGTTTAGGTATGTTTTTGTTGAGAACCTCCACATATGTAAGGATGTACTGTATAGGTGTGGTGTTTGTGCAGACAAGCTTTTCAGTGACAGATGTACTGGCTTGTGATTGAGACAGCAAGGATTCTAGTTTCTTAATGTAGTTGTATCTCTCACATATTGTGTTCCTAGGTGGTAGAAGAAGAGGGTTATCCGTGTATATGAGGCAGTTGCTACGCTGTCTCAGGATGCCCATATCAACCAGACTAGCAGGAGAAACCATAGGAAATTGTCCATTGTTGTCAGAATCTGTGGAAGAGAGGTCAAGGGTGATAGAGTGGGTACTATCAGAATAGAGTACCTATAGGTGTGAGTAGGGCTGGATAAAATCAACACAGTAGTTGCAAGGGAGGGCATCAGTTACACAGGAGTGCTGGTAAGGGAAAAAATTCAAGTGAGATACCTCTTAATGGGTTAAAACAGTGCAGTGAAAGTGCGTGATGAGCAAACAAGTGCAACACCCTGCCGACACAGGGTTTAAATACCAGAAAAGATGGAAGAATCTAGAAGCTCGAATTACTACCCAATCCTACTAGCCCCTGCACTTTCAATCAATCATTCATGCTAGAGAAGGTCAGGTAGCCCTGTTACTTTCAGTATCAGAGAAGACAAGCCCCTACCAGCATAAGATGGCTGCCAGAAACACTGGAAACTCAACAGCAAAAAAACAAGATCTGGATACAGTAGACCTCTATCCAGACTATGCTACCTGACTAGAACACAGAAACTGCACAAAAATGCACAGAAAAGCACAGATAGAGCACGCAGAAACAGAAAATACAACTCTTAGTATGAAAAAGCAGTTTACAATTAAGTAATTCAGTACAAATGCAGTTACAGTAATGAAATACTATTTATCAATGAAAGTGCAGTTAAAACAATATAAAACAGTACAAAAATGCAGTGAAACTAAAAATATAACAGTGCAAAATATAGTAGATTAGCTGTATAGCACATCTATACGCATTAAGAAGTGCAATTCAATGAAATAAATGTAAAAAAAAAAAAACTTGCTTTTGGAGCCTCAGGGAATTTATGCTATGTATATTATTGCTATTTAATCCCACAATTGTTAGTTTCTAAGTTACTGATTTTGTTCTCCGAACATTAATAATACAAAGCTGGGCTTATGCTTTAAAGTCCCCTAAAAGTTTAACACAGTCCAAGGAAGTCCAGTATTTTCTGATTTTTTTTGTTCTCATGTTTCATAAAGATAATTATTCCTTTATCATCCCACATTTGTCAGTTTCCAGGTTATTAGCTTTAATCCTGTTCATCTCCATCTCCCTTTCTCTGTTTTATTTCCAACATATTCTTGATTCTTCTAGACAACTGTTATGTTTTTTTTCCTTCTCTTGGGCATTGTCTTTTGAAATAGTGGGAAAGATTTCATGAGCTTAGAAGAACACGAAGCAGAACCTCCTTCTGTTTCACAGCTCACCCTGTGTTGGACAAACTTTTGTATTTCCTCCTTAACATGTACTTCATCAAAAAAATCGGGTCTCTATTATATCTTTGAAAAGTCAGTTAAGTGAACGACATTTACATTGAAAATGCTGTTCAATGAACTGTTCATAAATCGCAGTACAGTGAAGATCAGAAAATTTGCCCTTTCCTCACTGTAGTGCAATCTTGGAGTTGGTATATATAATTAGCGGGGGGTTGGGGGGCACAGCCCCCCACAAGAACGTGTTCACTGAATGGCATTTTCGATGTAAATGCTGTTTGCTCAACTGACTTTTTGAGGCTATAATATAGACCCAAAAAATCATTCCAGGGAAAAATATTTTGAAGACAGTTGGGTACAGCAGTATGAATCTCATGCCTGCTTCTCGACATTCCCTAAATAATGGAATAAATGTATTCCTCTTCTGCCTGGTGTACATTGAGTAGTCATTTTCCACAAGCACTGTACTGTCTCCAACTTTTAGCACTTTTTCCTTCTGCCACAGTTTTGTCAGAATCAACTCCTTCTGCTGGTAAGATTGCATCTTTACTATTAAAGCTCTAGGATGTTTTCTCATAGCCAGGTTTTGAGCATACACACAATGTGTCCTTTCAATTAACAATTCCTGTTGTGGAATACCAGTCCAGTTGATTATTTGTGCTTTCATAAAATTAATACAGTTTGCTCCTATCAGCTACTTTGCTACACCAGAAAATCTCAGGTTTTCCCTGCATGCTCTGTCCTCCAATTCTATTATTTTTAAAACATCTCTTCTTGTGCAGTCTCATATTCCGCCAGTGCTTTCTTCATTTCACCCTCTGAGTTTTGCAGTTCTGTCACTTTATCTGAATATCTGTTCAAATCTTGTTCCATTTTTTATTGTTTTTGTTGATATACTTCATCAGTGTTTTGTTTATTTTAACCAGGTATGTGAGCAGCTGCTTTATACTTCCCTATAGGTTGCTAGAAGTCATGTCTGGAACTTGCACTGGTTCTTGCTGAGCAGCTGCAGTATTTATCCCAGTCTGTGTTTTTTCCTCAACTTTTGTAGCTGGTTTTCCTCCAGGTCCTACATATTTCTTTTTTCCTGGCATCCAGATAATAGACTTTCTAGCCAGTTACTGAAATTTACCCAGAAATCTTGATCCACTGTCTTTCTCTGCTCAGTTTCTGTTTTCAGACTGAGCAGCCATTCTGGAAGCCCAAAATAAAACTTATTATTGAGATAGGATTTATATGAACTGTTCAGGTGTTTGGTTTATTGTGAGTTATATTTATGTTTTTTGTAGGGTTTTTCGTTTAAGCAACTAATGGAATCATGAGGGGGGTGGTTCTTCGGTTGTTTAATCTAAGATTGTTTGATTAATTTTATATCTGATGAAGTCCCAGTGCACTTTTAATCCAGTGTCCATTTATTTCATCCTGGATTTTTCCTTGGATTTTATCTACAGATGTTTTTTCAGTGAATTTTTGATTGTGGCTGAGTGTTCCGTCCAGTATTCTTTTAATGTGTGGGTGGTCGCTTGGTGTTACATCTATGCCATTTGCCGCTGCATTTTATATTCAGTACTGCATTCCTGTGAGTTGCTGTGATTTTGTGCTTGTTTGTTTGTATTGGTTTCCTGTTTTTAGTTTACGTTCATTAATGAGTCAGGAGAGACTTTCAGGCTTAGTTGTGCTGTCAGCTGAGCATGAAGTAGGAGAAGGTTTATCGTACAGCAGCCTCATTGAAGACTTTGTCCAGAAGGGCATTCATAATATACCAGTGAAACTCTGGGTATGTGCACATCCTTTCCAGTAGTCTCTTTTAGATTGCTGTATGGTACTAAATTTCAGGTTGCACATCAGCCTGGCTTGCATAATATGCTATGTATTCACTCTGATTTTACTTACTTCAGCAGGTAGGACCAGGTAAGACAATGAGTTTGAAAAAAGCAGCAAGATTTGTTGAGGCAAGGGCAACTAAGAGAAGCAGGATTTATTGAGGTGATAGTCATGACTGGCAGCATTTGTTGTGAAGCAAGGTCAGTTAGGAGCATCAGAATTTATTGAGGTGATAGCTATCAGTGTAAGGATTCGTCATGAGGCAGGACAGATGGGAGTGGCAGGATTTATTGAGGTGATAGCTATGAGTATCAGGATTCATTGTGAGGCAATGACAGCTAGAACTACAGGGAGAACCAAAATTGCCCATACGGCACAATAAATATAGCAATCTGTTAAGCCGAGGAGCTGAACTTCACCCGTTTCTCTTTGGGGTTGAGTCTGCCTCTGTCTTTGTAATCCGCTTTCTTCTGTATGGCTTGGTGTCTGTTTTCTTTACTATATGGCTGTCCCATGGCTGTATTGTGGGCCTCTACACTGTGACTGTTCTGCTTGTCTGTATCTGTCTTTGTGTCTTGTGTGGTGGGGGTAAATCTCTCTTTTTGTCCTGTGGTGGAGTCTGTCTAATGTATCTTGTGTATTTCACTCTTGCTGTGGTGCTGTCTTCATCTTGTGTGGGGGAGTCTGTCATGCATGTGGGTGTCTGTCGTGTGTGGGAGTCTGTGTGGGTGTCTTTGTGTACCACTGTGGGACTGGCTACCTTGCAGCACAGAGGCTTGCTGAAATACTGCTACTAAATGCTAATCACTGTGTGTGTACCTTTGTGAGAGTGGCTACTTTGCTGTGTTACAGAGCCTTGTTGTAACATAATATGGCTATTAAATACCAGTCAGTGTGAGAGTGGTTACCTTCCTGTGGTACCGAGGCTTATTGTCATATAACATTCAGAGCGTATGTGTGTGTATGTGTACCCTGATGTGGTACACCTAGCAGCACAAGTCTTTGTAATGGTCTGTGTGTATTAACACTTTATACAGTGATCGTTAAAGGGGAGCTGGAGAGCTTGTTAAGGGAATAGGGTGTGGCAACATTGTGGTCACATCTTGCATCCTCCTGGGAAGGGCAATAAACTTAAAACTTTCTGGTAGTCCCAAAATGCCAGCACCAGCCCCTAGTTCTGACATTAGGAGATAACAGGTCAAAAATAGTCTCAGAGGTTTATAAATTCCTACTTAGCTTACAGCTGACACAATCAACAAGGTCAGACACATCACAAGTATAGCTATGAGATTAACAATGTGCCCAGTTCACCCATTTTCTCCTCAATATTCAGGTGAAAATTTTAGATCACAACCAATGTAAGAAAATTTTATTTGAGATAATTTTTTAGCGTGTATAGTCCATGTGAGTGGAAGTAATGAAGGAAGGGTCAGATAGCGCACTTCCTTCCTTTAGAATGGATAATCCGATTCTATTTGGCAGTATAAACCACAGACCTTTTCTGTCTGGTTTACAGCATGCTGAGCAGAACACAGCATATGGCTGATACACCTGTGCTTTTTGGTGTAACAGTGACACTAAAACTCACAAACAGTACTAGTAATTACATTTAAAGGTTTTTTATTTTGTATAGAATTAGCTGTAGTGCAAATCATTTCACTGCTGGTTTTCCCTAAGTCAGTGCTATTAATAACATCTTTCCCTGACAGTTGTTTTTGAACTCCTGCAGAGTCATTTTATTTTAATAATTCTTCTGGCATATCAGTACGGTGTTTAAAGCCTCATTATGGATTCCTGTTTTCTCTCATACACTATAGAACAAGAGCTCTCTCAATCTTTCTGTCTCTCTTTTTTTACTCAGATTTTATGTATATATGGAGTCTAACAGGACTCTTCTTTGAAGAGGAATAGCTGCAGGAATGAAACTGTTTGAACAAAAGCAATCTGTCCGTATAAGTGATTAGCTAATGCACTTCTTTACTAAAGAAATGGAGTCAGATGCATAGAGTGGAAAATGGAGGTAGAGTTTTGCAGACACAGGTTTGAGCCTGGAAAGCATAGTGACTTGTTACATTTTGCTGCTGGAGGTTGAATCTGCATGTTAGTTCTAGTTGTGGGTGGGGCTGCAGGGCTGATGTCAGCATCTAAATAAGTCAAAGAAGGTGCTGCTGTGATGTCAGACATTCTAGATCACTGAGCTGAGAAAGTTTCATATCAGATTTGAAAAAGTAATCAGATCAGAAATACACAAAAAACAGGTAATGATATATTGCATTTTATTTCTATCATAATCAAAATTCACTGATAGTACTAAATATCTGTTCTCATTGAACTGTGCCAGTTTCTGAATATGTTGTCCAGCATTGCTACATACTTTTCTTTTTCAGTACTTAACACCTTCTCCCAGTACTTTTGTCAGTAACAGATTAATTTGTATATCTCATGTGTGTCGTTAACTTCTTGTGGGTATTCAGTTTCTGGGCAAACAATGATATTCTGTGATTTATGTAATATTTATTCTAAAAATAACGATGAAACGAAGCACGGCTCCAAACAAAATAAACTGTTGTAGAAACGTTTAATAGCAGGTTAGCACTTTCACCACAAACTGTGGCTTCTTCAGACCATTAACATAAATTATCACAAGATACTCAAATTTTATAAACTTACTAGTAACATTCCATTATTTCAAAACCTTCATTCATTTAAACGTTCACTGATCATGCGTACAAACGCAAAATAGGTAACGTCAGCAATACTATCTGCTACAATTTAAAAACACAGTCTTACTAACTATATTGACTTGAATAAAATAAAATAAAATGAAATAACATTAGTCTTAATAACTAATACAAGCTAGCTTGTCAATATGTACTATGATCAGGTATTTATTTGCGCTAGGGACTTAGTATTTGTTTTTAGTAGTCATACTGTATTTGTTGCTTTAGTTTGGACAACACTATAGTTGATGTTGTGTTTTATTTATTACCTTGTAAAATATATTAGTGTGCTATTAGGAACCAGGCAGAGGCATTTCTGTTTGTATGAATGAATGAAGGTTTTGAAAGAATGGAATGTTACTACTAAGTATATAAAACTTGAGTGTCTTCTGATAATTTATGTTAATGGTCTGAAGAAGTTACAATTTGTGGAGAAAGCGCAAACCTGCTATTAAACGTTTCTACTACAGTTTATGTTGCTTGGAGCCGTGCTTCGTTTCACCGGTATTTTTATTTTTGTTGCAGTTTGGTGGTTCCAACAGTGTTAGTTTGTGAACTGGTTATTTCTCTATATCTTGTTGTAATATTTATTCTATTTAATTTGTTCATTAAGTGTAATTTAGAAATATTATCTCATAGGAGTTTAGGGCATTGATATGCAGTGCTTCATTATGCATACATCATGTGGGTTCCCTTTTCGGGGGTTCAGATGCAGATCACTTGCAGTCATAAACTGTGTATCGGGCAAGACTCTATTATCTAATATCTACGTATAGCATATCTGAGCATTTGAAATGTACTTTTTTTATCCGATCTGTCAGAATGAATATGACGCTTTTACTGGGTGAAATATTTCACCGGCATCTGGGTACCTGAGCTTTTATATTTATGTTCGATCTTAATCCAGTACCTCTGGAGATCATCCTACTATCTACATGTATTCTATGCCCTGCAAACTTTAGTCCTAGTCAGGTAATAACCAACCAGGCATACGTAATCAGCTGTTGCCCACTCTGATGTCACATGACAGTCGAATGTAGGCCAAGTGAGAAATGAGTCTAGCACAAGATTAAACTTCTTGCCTTACTTTGGACAAGTTTGTATCTGCGCAATCCCAAATACATTAAAACACATTGGTCTATACCTCAGTTATTCTTGCCGACACATTCCTGAGCAACAGGTTATTTTGTATGCCTCGTGAGTTACTCCCCTTCCTGGACCTTTATTTTTATGGCGGAGTTGTTTTTCTTCTCATATATTATTGTACTGATGTTTTACCTAACAACTCCTGTAATATTTACTTATACATTCAGCTCTTGTTTTCTCGTTAATATAATGTAGATGTATTATCTCACAGCTGTTCTGCACCCTGCAAACTTTAGTATTAATAAGGTAAGTATCAACAAGACACACATTGCAATGTATAACCCAAAGTGCTTGGCTCTAACAGCTGTTGTTTCCTCAAGCGAAGAACAAGACTGACATACACATATACATGCTCCCTTACTTCGGTCACGGCTGTATCTGCACAAGGGCTAGTATCTCAAAATGTTTCTCGTTTTCTTTTTTTAATATACTTCAAGGCTTCTCACCCATTATTTCATATAGCTCCTCTGCGTCTTTACTTCTGGACATTCAATTTCTGGGCACAATTAATATAAGCACTTGAGCAACAGAATGATAATATTCTGTTCCTTATGTAATATTTATTCATCAGTTTCTGGGCACAGTTATTATTTGCTGTTGGGCAACAGAGTCGGGATATTCTTTTCCTTATGTAATATTTATTCTGTTTTATTTACTCATATAGTGCAACTTAGAAATATTGTCTCATAGCTCTTCTGGGCCCTGAAACTTAAATGCTAATCAAGTAAATAAAACCCAGGCCCACGTCTCTAACTACTATCTAGTGTGCTTGCCTCTTGGAAATGGATGCTCCCGAAGTGAGGAAGGAGTCTACTGGATGCCTCTGCATTATCAGGTTTGTATCTTCATGTGTACAATACTCAAAATAAGTTCTCTTTTTTTTTTTATTCTGCAGATATTTTTGCCAGTACATTGCGGAATGTGAGATTATTGTGTATAGCACTTATATGTTAGCTTTTTAGCACCTTCAGTTTCAGGGCGCATTTATTTTTACATTTTTGCAAAACTGTGCTAATATTGCATTTTGGAATTGATGCAATAGTGATTATTTTTCTAATTAGTTTTTCTTTTCATTTGCAGTATAATGCAGACATCTGTCACAGCATAGGTGCACTAAGTCTAGTCTGTGCGGTGTAGGTTCTTCTGTGGACTTGGAAGAGAGAGCCTGTCTAGGTAGGTTTTCCAACTAAAGAAAAGAAAAACTAATTAGAAAAATAATCACTATAAAACTTGTATACTTTGAGATAATGCATTGTTTCCGCATATGTAGACTGCTGCATGTGAAAGACCAGAATAGGTTACATTTCATGTTGTACGAATGAGTGGATTGCTGAAGATTCACCCAAATGCATAATGTCACTACTAGATGCTTTTTGAGAAAGATCTTGATGTTCTTCATTCCACATTGCTGCAGTCCTTACTATTGGGTAGTCCGCTGTCCAGTCGGCCCGAATACCAGAGTATATGGCTGACGTCGGTCAGGGCGCATTAGACTGACGTCAGTACGTCAGGGTACTAATGCGCATGACCACGTCATATCCTCAGTCTTTTTGCCGCATGGTCCGATGCAGAAGCAGTTTTGCGAGTGCAGGTTGGCGTTCTGAGATATTTCCGAAGCCGGAGTTTCAGACCGAATCAGAGTTGGCTAAGTACCCGTTGGAACATTTGTTTTTTCTTGCCTCAGTATTTAACCGGATGTCAGAAAAAGTGAATAACTGTATTTCTTGTGGGAAACAGATACCTCATAGGGATTACCATACCTTGTGTATACCTTGTTTAGGCCTGAGCACGGCGTTGTTGGATGCGCTCTTGTGCTAGGTTTAACAAAGCACTATTAAGAGGAGGTTAGACTGTGCCAGGTTAGTGTTTGGGAAGCGTTGCAATTATAAAATGCCGTCGGATGCTCCGCCGCTTCGTCAAGAAGCGCAAGGACAAACAGCGAAGCCTAGGGTTGATGAACCGGCAGTCCCGGACGCCGGTTCTTTAGAAACTCTGTGGAGCCGGAGGTTTTGCCAGGAGTTTCTATGGAGTCTCAGGCAGAAACTTTACTGTTACAGGATGTGCCTTCTCAGGAGGTAGGCCAGGCTGAGGGGCTTCTCAGGTAACTGTTCTTCCCTCTCTTCCCAAGGTAGTTAGAGCCTCTCCTTCTGTTGCCAAAACTTCTTTGAGAGGTAGGCCAAGTTCAGCTTCAGGGGGGGCTTCTCCTAGCATTTCGGGTTCTGTACCTAAGAAACATATGCTTAAAATGGCAGAAGATTTGATTACTATGATTAGAGGTTCTATGCCCCCTCCTGATAAGAGGCCTAGGGTGGATCAGGAGTTTGATAGTTTTGAACAGTGTTCAGAGGCTTCTGAGTCTTCTGCGGAAGATTTGCAGGAATATCCTCCTTATTCTGATTCTGATGTGGATGATTCCACTCCTACAGCTTCTCCTCCTGAGGATTTCTCATTTTCAGAGACTCTGCATTCCATGAGGGAGCACTTTAAATGGGAAGGCCAGGATTACTCTGATTCCAGGAAAAGGCTTAGGGAATTCTTGTTTTTACCCCAGCATAGGCCCTTAGCTATACCTCCTGTGTTGACTGTGGTGGAAGATGTTTTTGCAGAGGCTTCCCTGAACCCTGATTCTTTGCCTCCTGCTCCTGTTAAACCTGATAGGTACTATAGGGTGCCCGAAGCTCATAAGTATTTGTTTAAGAGTCCTAGGGCGGACCCAGAAACTGTTTCTCAGGGGCCTAAAGGTGTCAAGGCCTCTGTGGTTAAAAATCCTGTTCCCACTGATAAAGAGGCAAGGGCTTTGGATAGGTGGGGAAAGAAAGTGTATACTTCTTCCACTCTAGCCATGAGAGCGTTGAATTGTCAGTTTCACATGCTAAAATATCAAAATTATCTTCTTTCACAATTGAAATCTAAGGTGGATGCTTTGGCGGAAGGTATTGAGTGTAAAGAGTTGCTGGATTTGGTTCATGTGTCTGTACAAGTGGGTAAGCATTCTTTGCAATGTGGTTTTGATGCTGTACAGGCCTCCTCGAGGGTGGCTGCCACTAGTTCTGTTCTTCGCAGGCATGCCTGGTTGAGGGATCAGAATTTAGCTGAGCATGTTAAGACAAGGATTTTGGATGCTCCTTTACAGTCTGATGTGTTGTTTGGTTCGCCTGTGGAAGCAGTTTTAAAGAAAATGGAGGACAAAGCTAAGTCTATGCAAACTGTTAAAGATTTTTTGCAGGTGCAGCCTCCGAAGTTTAGTAGAAATTGGCCTGCTAAGGGGTGGACATATCCTGCTTATGATTCCCAGTCTAGGGGTAGGTCTAGACGTGGTAGGGGCAGGGCTCAAGGTTCTTTTAGGCCTAGAACAGGGAGTTCTCCTGCTCAGACTTCTGGTGAGGGCAGGGGTCAGTCCTTTCGTAAACAGACCCAATGACCTGCCTTTTCAGCTGCCAGTAGATTCTCGTCTGGCAGCTCCTTTGGGAGGAAGACTGTCTCTTTTCAAAGAAAATTGGGATTTAATTACTCAAGACAGATGGGTGTTGGATATCATTAACCATGGTTACAGGTTCTATTTCCATACATTGCCCCCTTTCAAAGGCATGCCAGACGTTCCTCCTCCACAAAGAAAAGTGGCTCACAAGCAAATTTCTCAGTTACTCCAGATAGGGGCCATTCAGCCAGTCCCTGTATCAGAAAGGGGCCTAGGATTTTATTCTCGCCTGTTCCTAGTACCAAAGAAGGGGAACACGTGGAGACCAATTTTGGATTTATCTCTCCTCAACACTTATCTGGACATTCCCAAGTTCAAGATGTTGACGTTACAACAGCTTTTACCTCTGCTGGGCAAAGATCACTGGATGGTAACTTTAGATCTCAAGGAAGCTTACCTTCATGTGCCTATAAGGTTAAGTTGCAGGAAGTATCTGCGGTTTCGAGCTGGAAATTCTCATTATCAGTTCTCTGCATTGCCCTTTGGCTTATCTACTGCACCCAGAGTATTCACAAAGGTTCTGGCTCCAGTGATAGCTTACTTCAGGCTACAAGGAATTCAAATCTATCCTTACTTGGACGACTGCCTGATTCTGGCTCAAGAAAAGGAAGACCTTCTACAGCATCTGGAATATGTTATAGCAGTGCTAAGATGCCTAGGGTATTCTGTGAACGAAATAAAGTCCAGTCTAGTACCCTCTCAAGACATGTGCTTTCTGGGTGTGAGACTGAATACAGCAGCCCAGATGGCCTTTTAACCCCGGACAAACAAAAGAGTCTATCACTTTACTTCCATCAACTATCTCATCAGTCCGTGCTGACTGCAAGGACAGTCCTTCAAGCATTAGGGTTCATGGCATCTTGTATTCTGGTGCTTCCCAATGCCAAACTGCATATGAGGAAGCTACAATGGTATCTCAAAATGTATGGACACAGCACTGCCAGGATTTGGACACTGTCATTCAAATAATACCTTGCCTTCAAAAAGAATTTTTGTGGTGGGCTCAGGAATGTCACCTAAACAAGGGACTCTCTGTGACCCGGCCAGAGGCGAGTCAGATTTTAACGACAGATGCCTCGGACATTGCTTGGGGAGCTCATCTAAATGGAAAGTGGATACAAGACAAGTGGCCTGCCAGACTACAGCATCTACATATCAACATGAAGGAGATGTTAGCAGTCCAGTTTGCATTAATGGCTTTCAAGGAGTTACTTCTTCCAGGGCAGGTGTTGATTCTAACAGACAACACAACTGTCATGTGGTACATCAACAAGCAAGGGGAGCATTCTTATCCTCTATGCAGGCAAGCAATGATTTTATGGGAGACTGCTAAGCTTGCAACTAACTCTTCAGGCAAGGTTTCTGCCAGGAGCACAGAACTCCTTAGCAGATGTGTTAAGCAGACAAATCATGGATCCCCATGAGTGGAAACTGGATCTACATGTATTTCAGAAATTGACAGTGTCATGGGGAACTCCAGACATAGATCTGTTCGCTTCTCCACTAAACCACCAGCTGCCAAAGTTTTGCACAAAGGGGTTTCATCGCACAGCTTGGAAAGTGGATGCTCTGTCTTTCAGTTGGAAAAACCTTCATGTGTATGCCTTTCCACCTCTGCCTCTTCTTCCAAAGGTGCTATTATAAGTCAGACAAGACAAGCCAAGGATGATTTTGATAGCTCCAGATTGGCCTCGGCAACACTGGTACCCACTACTAAGGAGTCTGGTAAGGAAGCCTCCATGGCCTTTACCTTTGATTCCTCATCTGTTATCTCAGAAGGACGGTCATCTGCTCAATGTCAAGCTTCACTCTCTCCATCTAACAGCCTGGCATATTCTGTGTTGAAACACAGCAGGTCTCAACTTCCTCAACAAGTTTTAAATGTGATTATGGAAGCTAGAAGACCTAGTACAAGGAAAGTGTACGAGAAAAATGGAAGAGATTTTTATTTTGGAGTACAGCAAAGAATTTGGAGGTTTCTGAGCCTAATTTGAGTGTGGCTCTTCAATATCTTACTGAGTTATTGGACAAAGGTTTGTCCTTCTCTTCCATTAAGATTCATGCTGCAGCAATTTCAGCTCACTATGATTGTGACCCACCATTGTTTTCATCCTTTGTTCAAGCAGTTTCTTAGAGGGCAAAGAATATAAGACCCCCAATGAGCTCCTACTTCTGCTTGGGATCTCAATTTTGTGTTGGAAAAACTTACTCTACAACCTTTTGAGCCTGGCTACTGCTGAATTGAAATACTTGTCATGGAAGACTGCTTTTCTTTTGGCTATTACTTCTGCAAGAAGGGTGTCTGAGTTGCAGGCCCTTATGGCAGTAGAGCCCTTTTTGATTTTCCATAAGGATAGGGTATCATTACGCACTAATCCTTCCTTTATGCCTAAGGTGGTTTCTAGTGTGGCTTTAAACCAAACTATTCATTTGCCTACTTTTTATGCAGACCCCCAAAATAAAGGGGAAAAGATTTTGCACACTTTAGATGTACACAGGCAATTGCGTTATTATTTGAGCAGGACTAAGGATTTTAGGCAGTCTCAGCAGTTGTTTGTTTCTTTTGCTTTGAGTTCAGGGCAAGCCTGTGTCAAAACAAACTATTTCTAGGTGGATTGGGTTTTGCATTGCATTTTGTTATTCCCATCATGGCAAGGAGATTCCAGCTGGGATTAGGCCTCATTCCACTAGGGCTACTGCCACTTCAGCAGCATTTCTAAGGGGGGTGGCAACTAAAGATATTTTGGAGGCAGCTACTTGGAGTTCAGTGCATACTTTCTCTAAGCATTATCACCTTCCTATCTACTCTAAGTCTAGGGCTGGTTTTGCCACAGCTGTTTTGCAGGGCATGTTGTCAGCTCCTACTTCTTTATGATTTGCCAGCCTCCCTTACCTCTGCTTTGGGATTCTACCCAATAGTAAGGACTGCAGCAATGTGGAACGAAGAACATAGTACAGTTTTGTACCTACCATAAATGTAGATGTTCGAGGATCCACATTGCTGCAGTCAATACCCTCCCTCCTTCCCTCTGTGTTTAGGGGTGGTTGTGTAGGTGAGGTTATCTGTTGATATTTTTGTATATATTTTTGTATATATTGTACATAATTTTGGTGCAGGTATTTTGGGCCTTGTCTTTTTAGGGTCTTCTGACATCTGGGGCAAGAAAAGACTGAGGATATGACGTCGGTCATGCGCATTAGTACCCTGACGTACTGACGTCAGTCTAATGCGCCCTGACCGGCGTCAATATACTCTGGTATTCGGGCCGACTGGACAGCGGACTACCCAATAGTAAGGACTGCAGCAATGTGGATCCTCGAACATCTACATTTATGGTAGGTACAAAACTGTACTTTCTGCTAGATGTCGCCCTGCACATGCTCAGTGTAGCAAAACAAGTACTTAAGTTAATTTTCTACACCTGACTTCTTCTGTTTTCTTCACCTCACTTCTTCTGTGTTGGGCAGCAGGTTGGTAATACTCTGTTGCGTATAGGATCATAGGAGGTTACCAGGCAGAAGGCCCTAGGGCCTTTACAAGCCTAGCCAAGAGTTTTCCCCGAAAAGAAACCTCAGTCAGCACTTGTCACCCGATTGACTGGGGTGACAAGTGCTGACTGAGGTTTCTTTTCGGGGATAAACTCTTCGCTTGGCTTGTAAAGGTTATGCAGCATTTATTTTGTTTTATTTACTCATATAGTGTAGCTTAGAAATATTAGCTCATAAGTGTTCTAGGCACTGATATGCAGTGCTTCATTATGCATACATCAAGTGGGTTCCTTTTTCTGTGGTTCTGATGCAGATCACTTGCAGTTGTAAACTGTGTATCGGGTAAGACTCTATTATCTAATATCTACGTGTAGCATATCTGAGTATTTGAAATGTACTTTGCTTATCCGATCTGTCAGTATGAATTTGAGACTTTTACTGTGTGAAATATTTCACCGGCATCTGGGTACCTGAGCTTTTATATTTATGTTTGATCTTAATCCGTTACCACTGGAGATCATCCTACTATCTACACATATTCCGTGCCCTGCAAACATTAGTCCTAGACAGGTAACTATCAACCAGGCATACGTAATCAGCGGTTGCCCACTCTGACTTTACATGACAGTCGAATATAGGCCAAGCGAGAAAAGAGTCTAGCACAAAAATAAACTTTTTGCCGTATTTTGGATAGGTTTGTATCTGCAAAATCTCCAATTCAGTAAACACAGTGGTCTATACCTCAGTTATTTTTGCTGACATGTTCCTGAGCAACAGGTTATTTTGTATGCCTCATGAGTTACTCCCCTTCCTGGGCCTTTATTTTTATGGTGGAGTTGTTTTTCTTCTTGTATATTAATGTACTGATGTTTTACCTAGCAATTCCTGTAATATTTACTTATACATTCAGCTCTTGTTTTCTCGTTAATATAATGTAGATGTATTATCTCATAGCTGTTCTGCACCCTGCAAACTTTAGTCCTAATAAGGTAAGTATCAACAAAGCACACATTGCAATGTATAACCCAAAGTGCTTGCCCCTCACAGCTGTTGGTTCCGCAAGCAAAGAACGAGACTGACGGACGCTTATACAAGCTCACTTATTTCGGTCAGGGCTGTATCTGCACAATGGCTCGTATCTTAAAATGTTTCTCGTTTTCTTTTACTAATATACTTCAAGGCTTCTCACCCATTATTTCATATAGCTCCTTTGTGTCTTTACTTCTTCTGGACGTTCAGTTTCCGGGCACAATTAATATTAAAACTTGGGCAACAGAGTGGTAATATTCTATTCCTTATGTAATATTTATTCTATTCAGTTTCTGGGCACAGTAAGTAGTTGCTATTGGGCAACAGAGTCGAGATATTCTTTTCCTTATGTAATATTTATTCTGTTTTATTTACTCATATAGTGCAACTTAGAAATATTGTCTCATAGCTCTTCTGGGCCCTGCAAACTTAAATGCTAATCAAGTAAATAAAACCCAGGCATACGTCTCTAACTACTATCTAGTGTGCTTGCCTCTTGGAAATGGATGCTCCCACGTGAGGAAGGAGTCTACTGGATGCCTCTGCATTATCAGGTTTGTATCTTCATGTGTACATTACTCAAAATGAGTTCTCTTTTTTTTTTATTCTTCAGATATTTTTGCCAATACATTGTGGAATGTGAGATTATTGTTTATAGCACTTGTGTTTTAGCACCTTCAGTTTCTGGGCGCATTTATTTTTACATTTTTGAAAACTGTGCTAATATTGCATTTCGGAATTGATGCAATAGTGATTATTTTTCGAATTAGTTTTTCTTTTCTTTTGCAGTATACTGCAGACATCTCTCACAGCATAGGTTCACTAAGTCTAGTCTGTGCGGTGGTGGTTCTTCTGTGGACTTGGAAGAGAGCCTGTGTAGGTAGGTTTTCCTACTAAAGAAAAGAAAAACTAATTAGAAAAATAATCACTTCAGCTTGTATACTTTGAGAAAATGCATTGGTTCCGCATATGTAGACTGCTGCATGTGAAAGACCAGAATAGGTTACGTTTCATGTTGTACGAATGAGTGGATTGGTGAAGTTTCACCCAAATGCATAATGTCACTACTAGATGCTTTTTGAGAAAGATCTTGTTCTGCTAGATGTCGCCCTGCACATGCTCAGTGTAGCAAAACAAGTACTTAGTTTATTTTCTACACCTGACTTCTTCTGTTTTCTACACCTCACTTCTTCTGTGTTGGGCAGCTAGTTGGTAATACTCTGTTGCATATGGGATAATAGGAGATTACCAGGCAAAAGGCCCTAGGGCCTTTACAAGCCTAGCCAAGAGTTTTCCCCGAAAAGAAACCTCAGTCAGCACTTGTCACCCGATTGACTGGGGTGACAAGTGCTGACTGAGGTTTCTTTTTGGGGATAAACTCTTCACTAGGCTTGTAAAGGTTATGCAGCATTTATTTTGTTTTATTTACTCATATAGTGTAGCTTAGAAATATTAGCTCATAAGTGTTCTAGGCACTGATATGCAGTGCTTCATTATGCATACATCAAGTGGGTTCCTTTTTCTGTGGTTCTGATGCAGAGCACTTGCAGTTGTAAACTGTGTATCGGGTAAGACTCTATTATCTAATATCTACGTGTAGCATATCTGAGTATTTGAAATGTACTTTGCTTATCCGATCTGTCAGTATGAATTTGAGACTTTTACTGTGTGAAATATTTCACCGGCATCTGGGTACCTGAGCTTTTATATTTATGATTGATCTTAATCCGTTACCACTGGAGATCATCCTACTATCAACACATATTCCGTGCCCTGCAAACATTAGTCCTAGACAGGTAACTATCAACCAGGCATACGTAATCAGCGGTTGCCCACTCTGACTTTACATGACAGTCGAATATAGGCCAAGCGAGAAAAGAGTCTAGCACAAGAATAAACTTTTTGCCTTTTTTTGGACAGGTTTGTATCTGCAAAATCTCCAATTCAGTAAACACAGTGGTCTATACCTCAGTTATTTTTGCTGCCATGTTCCTGAGCAACAGGTTATTTTGTATGCCTCATGAGTTACTCCCCTTCCTGGGC
>NC_056725.1:108974527-109034977 GCF_019279795.1 Protopterus annectens
CAAATTCACCACTGTAACAGGAATAGGCAAGCAAAAACTGAGGGTGATGCTACTCAATGCTAGAAGTCTGAATCTCAAAATGCACTCACTCGAGGCACTCCTTAAAATGGAGAACATCGATATCTGTGCAGTGACTGAGACCTGGTTCAAGGCTCCAGAGAGCACCCCTACACTACCAGGCTATAACTCATACCACACTTTTTGGCCATGTAACCTGGACCGGAACACCAAAGGCGGAGGTGTGTCCATATTCATTAAGGATATCCACACCTCCAGGCTAGTTGCTCAGCATAATGCAGCCGAGGTTATTCAAGTGCAACTAATTCTGGGCAGAACTGCAATCCAAATTGTAACTTGCTACAGATCACCCACCATGCCCCAGGATTCCCACTCCTCTTTTCTTGATGTACTGGAAAATATTAGGGTTCAACCAAACACCCTAATTGTGGGCGATTTCAACTACCCCACCATTAACTGGGAAAACTACTCATGTACCAACTCCTTCATTCAACGGTTTCTGGAATTCATAAACTCCAATGCCCTGGATCAACTTAGCCACACCCCCACCAGGGAACAATATCCTAGATCTAGTCATTACCAACATGAGTGACCGGTGTTCCACACCTGAAGTCAATGCCTCATTGGTCCGATCTGACCATAAGCTAATTACCCTAGATATCCACATCCTGCCCCCACCCCCCCCATTAAGAAAACCATGGTAAAAAATTTCTCCAAGGCCAACTTCATGCTTCTTAAGACAGAAGTGGTGAACTTCATGACACCCATGCAGATGGACAATACAGTTAAGACTACTGAATCCTACACATTTGCACTTTATAAGCACTTACATGAGTGCATGGATCGTGCTATCCCAAACAGAACCAAGACGCTTTCCTCCAAAAAAAGGAAGCCAATCTGGTGGTCTCCTGCCATAAACAAACTGTACAACAGAAGGAAGAAACTGTTGCGAAACAGAGTAAAATCCCACGAGTGGAGGAGCTCCCTGGTCAGCTTCAGTAAGAAGCTGCGATCCCTGATAAACTCCTCCAAAGCTAGTTACGAAAAACAAAATCACCACTGATTCTAAAGACAACCACAAAGCATTCTATAGCTATGTCAAGAATCTCAATGGCAAAACTCAGATCTTCTCTGAGTTACAGCACAATGGCACTAAATATACAGACCCAACTGATATTGCCAACATCCTGGCAGATAGGTTCAGTAATAACTTTACCCCCTCTCACCCCCCCAAAAAGCCCATCTCTATACCGGAAGAATGCAAAGTTCCTGTAATCATGGCTGCACAGGTAAAAACCACACTCTCCAAAGCCAAGAATACAGCATCCATGGGACCAGACAACATCCCAGGCTGCATTCTACATGAACTACAGAATGAACTGGCACCCCACCTAAGTACCATGTTTCAGTCACAGCCTCACCTCAGGCTTTGTGCCTGCTGAATGGCGCACAGCAATGGTTACCCCACTCCACAAGGGGGGATCCACCACGGACCCTGAGAAAGTACAGTTGTGTACCTACCATAAATGTAGATGTTCGAGTGTATTCACTGTTGCAGTCCAGGTTACAATTGGGTTATCCTGCTGGCAGGCTACCCGCAGTCGGCCTGAGTTCCAAAGTCTAGGTCCGGCGTCCATTGCTGTCACCTCTTTCCTGACGTCAGTCCGCCAGGGGTATACAAGATGCAGCCGACGCCATTTTCTTCAGTTTTTCTTGCCCCAGATGTTAGGTGCCCCTAAAATGGTGGGCTAAATTATGCCAATAAGCATGCATGCACAAAAAACAACTTTTCCTTCATCTACAAGCAAATACACCACATAGGTTGTATAGAGTAGAAAAGTACAGTTAGGTCCCAGCAAAGAAGAAAGGGGGATGGAGGGAGGGTAACCTGGACTGCAACAGTGAATACACTCGAACATCTACATTTATGGTAGGTACACAACTGTACTATGTTCATCTTGTTTCACTGTTGCAGTCATTACAATTGGATTGAATTCCAAAGCTAACTTTGGGAGGCTGGAGCTAAATAGGATTAGGAGAGGTTATAAGGCCCTGCAAAACTGCAGTGGCAAAGCCTGCCCTGGATTTAGAGTAGAGAGGTAAGGGATAGTGCTTTGTAAAGGTATGCACTGAACTCCAAGTTGCAGCCTCTAAGATGTCTTTGGTTGGTACTCCTCTGAGGAAGGCTGCTGAAGTGGCAGCTGCTCTGGTTGAATGTGGCCTAATGCCCTTAGGAAATGATTTGCCATGCTGTGAATAGCAGAAATGAATGCAATGGCCTATCCACTTTGAAATGGTCTGTTTTGAGATAGGCTTTCCTTGTGATGCTGCAGCATATGCCACTAGAAGTTGATCAGTCTTTCTGAAAGCTTTAGTTCTCTCCAAGTAAAAGCGTAGCTGTCTGTGAATGTCCAAAGAATGCAGAATTTTCTCACCCTTATTCTGTGGGTTTGGATAACAAGTAGGCAAATGAATTGTTTAAGGGCCACACTCGACACTACCTTAGGCATAAATGTAGGGTTTGTCCTCAGCGAAACCCTGTCAGGATGGAAAATTATAAAAGGTTCCACAGCCATGAGTGCCTGTAACTCTGAGACTCTTCTAGTGGAGGTTATTGCTAGGAGCAGTGCTATTTTCCAGGATAAGAATTTTATGTCAGCTGCAGAGGCTGGCTCAAATGGAGGCAGTGTGAGTTTTTCCAAGACATAGTTGAGGTCCCATGCAGGTATTGGTGCTCTCCTTGGAGGTCTTATGTTTTTGGCCCCTCTGAGGTACTGCCTCAGTAACGGATGAGACAAAATAGATGGTTCTGTATTGTAATGAGCTGAAATGGCAGAGGCATGAATTTTAATTGATGAAAAGGAAAGGCCTTTATCCAGCATCTCAGTTAAGTATTGCAAAATCTGAGGAATATGTGGAACAATCATGTCAATGCCTTGTGCTTGGTTCTAAGCACAGAATCTCTTCCATTTGTCTGCATAAGATTTTCTGGTACTAGGCCTGCTGGCCTCCAAAATAACATCCATCACTGCTTTAGAAAGAGGTGTGTCTTGAGAGGCTATATTATCTGCCATGCCGCCAGGTTTAAGGTTTTGAGTTGGCTGTGCAGTATCTGGCTGTCTTGTTGGGTCAATAAGTGAGGAATTTGAGGTAATGTCCAGACTGGGCAGTGAGACAAGCTCTTTAGAATTGGGTACCAGTGCTGGCGGGGCCAGTCTGGGGCAATCAGTATCATTTTTGGTTTCTCTTGTCTGACCTTGAGGAGTACCTTGGGGAGGAAAGGCAGAGGAGGAAAAGCATATACTGTTAGATTTTTCCAGTTGAAAGATAGAGCATCCACTTTCCATGCTTGCTTGTGATAAGCCCTTGTGCAGAATCTTTGTAGTTGGTAGTTGTGAGGAGAGGCAAATAGATCTATGTCCGGGCATCCCCAGATCTTTGTTATCATGTTGAAGACTTGTGGATCCAATTTCCACTCGTGGAGATCCATTAGATTTCTGCTTAGTTCGTCTGCCAGAGTATTTTTCTTTCCTGGCAGGAATTGAGCTTGCAGATGTACTTGGTAAGTCAATGCTGTGTGCCACGAGTTCATGGCTAGCCTGCAGAGAGGGTAGGAATGTGTGCCTCCCTGCTTGTTTATGTACCACATGACTGTAGTATTGTCCATCTTTATTAGTAGTTGCCCTGGATGAAGTTGATCCTTGAAGGCTGTTAGAGCATTCTGAACAGCTAGCATCTCTTTTGATTGATATGTAGATGCATTTGACTTGTGGACCATGTGCCCTGAATACATCTTCCTGCCATATGGCCCCCCCAGGCGTAACCTGATGCATCTGTTGTCAATGTCTACCTGGCTGTGGGTAAGGTGAATGGCTGTCCTGTGTTGTGGTGACAGGCTTTTACCCACCATCAAAACTCCTGTTGCAGGCAGGGAATGAGGGTAATTATTGTTTCCAGGCTGTGGCAATGTTGAGTCCAAACACTTTTTAGATACCATTGAAGTTTCCTCATATGCAGTCTTGCATATGGAATTAGCATGAAACCCAAGGCCTGCAGAATTTTTCTTGCAGATAACTGGGTCCTTGTTGCCAACATTTTGAAGTAAGTAGTCAGTTGTTTGTGTTTGTCTGGCATGAGATAAGCCATCTGGGTAGTTGTATTTAAGCTTGCACCCAGGAATATTATCTCTTGAGAGGGTACGAGTTTTGATTTCTTCTTGTTTACTGTGTACCCTAGACTTGTCAGTAATCTTTTCACAAATGCCAGATGCTGTAGTAGAATGTCCTTGTTCTCCGCTTGAATAAGGCAGTCGTCCAAGTAAGGACATATTTGTATTCCTCTTTGTCTGCAAAATGCAATTACTGATGCCAGGCACTTTGTGAAGACCCTGGGCGCAGTAGATAAGCCAAAGGGCAGTGCAGAGAATTAGTAGTGCATTGAGCCAGCTTTGAATCTGAGGTATCTTCTGCATGTTTGTCTGATTGGGACATGCAGGTATGCCTCTTTTAGATCTAAAGTCACAAGCCAAACCTTCTTGCCAAACATGGGCAGAAGCTGCTGTAGAGTCAACATTTTGAATTTTGGTATATCCAGATATGTGTTTAGAATAGATAGGTCCAATATTGGTCTCCGGGCTTTGTCTTTTCTGGGTACCAAGAACAGTCTTGATTAGAATCCATGACCTTGCTCTTGTTCTGGTACTTGTTGAATGGCCCTTATGTCCATGAGGGATGAAACTTGTTTTTGTGCCTCTGCCCATTGATTGCGTGGCAGGTCTGGCATACCGTTTTGTCTTGGCAGGGTGTGAAAGTGGAACCTGTAGCCTTGTGAAATTATATTTAGAACCCATTTGTCCTGGGGGATCATGTGCCAATTTTGTGAAAAAAGTGCTTGCTCTCCCCCCAAAGGGGCTGCCAAAAGATAAGTGCTTGGTGCTGGAAGTGGAAAGTCATTGAGACTGTTTCCTGTATGGCTGTGAGTTTTCCTCTCCGCTCTTGGAGATAGAAGCACCTCATTGTTTAGGCCTGTATGAGCCTTGGGGCTGTGATTTGCCTCTGGGGTGTCTGTATCTGCCCCTTTGTGGTCTATCTGACACTGGAAATGACCAATTTTTTGTAGGCCAGTTCCTGCTAAATCTGGACGCTGTACCTGCAAGAAATCCTTGACTGTTTGCATAGATTTAACCTTGTCCTCCATTTTCTTCAACACCTCTTCTGCTTTAGCACCAAACAAAGCATCATGCTGTAAAGGAGCATCTAATAGTTTTGCTTTAACATGATCAGGCAGATTTTGTTCTTTTAACCAAGCATGTCTCCTAATGACAGAACCTGTAACAGTAGCCTTGCAGGAGGCCTCAAGAGAATCAAAACCACATTGCAAAGTATCCCTTCCAACTTGTTCAGCTGCATGCAATAAATCCTGCATTTCTTTATTGTCTGCACATTCTGCATTGTTTAAGCAAGTATATAAGCTATTGCTATTACTTAAGCATATGAAATTGGCAGTTTAAAGCTCTTCAACCAAGGTAGCAGAGGTATAGATCTTTTTGCCCCATCTGGCTAGGGCCCTAGAATCCCTATCAGAGGGAGTAGGGTTTTTGCAGTAGAAGCCTTGACCCCTTTGGGACCCTGAGAGATGGTTTCTGGGTCAGCTGCAGGGTTCTTATAGAGAAATTTATATGAATCAGGAACCCTGTAGTATCTGTCTGGCTTAACAGGGGCTGGTGGTAAAGAGTCTTGAGAAAAACTGGACTCTGTAAATACATCATCTACAATGTATAAAACAGGTGGGATAGCAAGGGGCCTGTGCTGGGGCAATAAAAGGAAATCTCTGAGCCTTTTCTTGGATTCTGAGTAATCTTGGGTCTCCCAGTGGAAATGCTTCCTCATAGTATGCAGTGTTTCCCCAAAAGAATAATCCTCAGGAGGAGAGGCTGAAGGTATAAAATCTTCAACATCAGAATCCTCATAGGGAGGAATAGCGTAATCCTGTTCAGAGGAGGAATCAGAGGAAATGGAAACCTGGTCTGAAGATTCATATTCTAACTCTTGCCTAGGCCTCTTTTCAGGAGGGGTTGGGAACCCCTAATCAAAGTAATAAGGTCTTCGGCCATTTTAAGCATCTGCTTTTTTAGGCATGGAGGCCTGTGCAGGTGAATGCTGTACTTGTTTCTTTGTCTGTAGAGCTGCTTTAGTCTTTGTAGCTGAAGTAGGTTTCACATATAACTGTGTAGGCCTGAAAACACCCTCAGAAGCCGATGCCTACTCAGCGGCTCCAGACCCATCTGAGGGAATAGTTTCCGAGTGTCCAATACCTTGAGTTTCCAGAGGCCCAGTTGGCTCCACGTGGCAGTCAGAAGTGGCCTGTGGCTCTGAGGTAGCGGGCATCAGGGGCTGTGAAAGCACCTCACTGAGAACCGGCAAACCGGCGACAGGCCTAGAAGAAGCCTCGCCATCGGTTTTGGATCTCGGATGCCTGTCTTTTTCTTTTTCTTTTCGTTTTTTGTAAACTCCGGTAGTCGGCTGATCTGACGACATTATATAATTAAATCTTCTGCCAAAGTAATGAAATGCAAAATCGTACTGACGCTTAATAGTGCGTTGGTTAAATCTAGCACAAAACTGACAGCTAGCAATGTTATGGTCAGGGCCTAGGCAAGGAATACAGTAAGAATGAAAATCCTTATGAGGTGTTTGCTTCCCACAAGAAATACAGTTATTAACTTTTTCTGACATTGGTCTGGAGCAAGAAAAAAGTTTCCCCAATGGGGTATTTAGCTTTAATGAAGACTTTGGATCTGAAATTCGGATTTGAAAACATCAGAAGTCGGCCGACCGGCACTTGCGAACTGCTTTTGCTTCATGCACCGTGCGGCAAGAAAGACTGAAGAAAATGGCGTCGGCTGCATCTTGTATACCCCTGGCACACTGACGTCAGGGAAGAGGCGACAGCAACTGATGCCGGACCTAGACTTTGGAACTCAGGCCGAATGCGGGTAGCCTGCCAGCAGGATAACCCAATTGTAACCTGGACTGCAACAGTGAAACACGATGAACATCTACCGCCCCATTAGCCTGACGAGCCTGGTCTGCAATGCCATGGAACATATCATCATGGAACTTATAAACAAAGACATTGGTAATCTCCAAACTCTGGACCCCACCCAGTTTGGGTTTGTAAAATGCAGATCATGTCTCCTAAACCTGATAGACTTCTTTGAAGCAGTCACCAAAGCCGTAGACAAGGATAAGGTGGTTCACGCAGCCTATCTAGATCTTGCCAAGGCTTTCGACACCATCCCCCACTCTGGAATTATAGATAAACTCACTAAACTAGGTATAATTCCCTATGTCACAAGATGGGATGCCAACTGGCTCACTGACAGAACCCACATTGTGAAAGTAGCAGACTCCAAATCCGACTTCAGACCAGTGACAAGTGGAGTACCACAGGGCTCAGTCCTGGGTCCTCTTCTGTTTGGTATCTACTTCTCTGAAGTACAGGCTAACACAGAAGGTCTTTGGCTAACAAAGTTCGTAGATGATGGCAAACTAGGAGCCATAATCGAAACTCCTAACGATGTGGACATCCCACAAAAGGGCCTCACTGAGACTGATGCCTGGTGTCAAAGCCATGGCCTCAAGCTCAGTGCCAAAACTTGCATTGTCATCCCCTTTTGTAAAAACTCTGTACCCATGAACTACAACATAGGCGGTAGTATACTTAACACCAAAAGTGTGATAAGAGACTTTGGGACACAGGTGGACAATAGTCTCTCCTTTGATGATCATATAGCCACAGTAGTCAGGAAATCCTTCTATGTGGCACATCTCATCGCAAAAGGTTTCTCATCCAGAAAAAAAAGAGGTCATTGTTCCCCTCTACTCATCACTCATTAGACCCATTATAGAGTACAATGCCCCTTTTGGTATGTACCTCATAAGACACCTACAACAACTGGAAAGGCTGCAGAAATACCTCACAAAGAGGATTACTGGCCTCAAACAGATGCCCTATGCAGATCGTCTCAAAAAACTCCAGCTTTACTCCGTCGCATATCACCTACTAAGAGATGATCTCTGCCGAACATACAAAGCTATGTCAAACCCAGAGCTGTTGGACTTGCTCCACTTAAAGAAATCCCAATCCCTCTGAGCTACACTCTCTAGGGACCTAAACCTTGTCACCACAATAAACAGAACATGCCAGAGGGATAGATTCCTGTCCCAGAGACTTCCCATACTCTGGAATAAACTACCTATCTATATTAAACAAAGCTCCTCATTAGCACTCTTCAAAAATAATCTTGATGATTGGATGGGAAATAGGAAATTCACCCCAGGGATCACCTTTGTGGCTCTGCTCGACAGTGGCACAGGAAAATATTTCTTTTTGGGTGGCAAAAGCCAGGGTACCTTTTTGGCTGGGCTTGTATAGGCCCCAGGGCCAAAAGCCTAGTACCTACCTATGAACCTATGACTCTTGGGTGACCTGTATGGAGTTGCAGTATGTGGGAGTACAGAAGGAGTATGTGCTGTCTTGTCTGCACTGAAGGCTGAGATCTTTTACAGTGTGTCTAGAAGACTTTGACAAAAGGTTTATGCGGGGTATTTTTGTAGACAGTATGTACACTTGTGAGTGCATTTGAAGACCACAACATGTTTACATGAACAAGATGACTACAAAAAAAATTAAAAGTATGTCAGTCAAAATACTTTTCGCCTTTGTGTTTCAGGCCATCTTGAGATGCCAGTTTCTGTAAGTTTAACCCAGCTAATACATTTAGAGGTTTTGGTTCTTGTAGAAGTGCATCATTAAAATGAATGTGTTTGCCTTTATCCCAACCTCTGTTTCTAGAATCCTCCTCTTGGGCAGCTGATATTTCTGGTTCCCCATGTTTTCACTGAAATTATTTTTTTTTTTCACAGCTGTTTGAAGTCTATTACAACCTTATAAATAGGGCACTTAAAGCTGTATACGTAACTATATTATCATTTTCTACAGATATCCATCTCCACTGAAAATGTACAGTTCCTTTAAGTTTCTTAACTTAACTAAAGCATTGACTAAACATATACAAATAGTTACATAATTCTCAGCTTGTGGTAAGAGAAGCCTGAGTTTGCATGTTAATTATTGTAAAATTGTTATAGGCATTCTTGGCTTTGTGTTAAGTGTTTCTTATCTTGGACATTGGATTAAACAGTGGGTGCCATCAGAGGTGAAAATGGTCCTATCCAACTTGATGAGGTGCTAAGTGTATTAGTTTCTGGCTTGGTACTGACTTTCATTTCACTGAATGAAAGGTTTAAATGCTGAGCTGTTTTAAATGTCTTATGCATTTCAATGTATGTAGTTATCTGAATGTGTTAACCAGTGTAATCTATTCATGCATTCATTACAAAGTAGTAAAGTTAGATATTGTCTATGTGCATCATGTGAAGAGACAAATCTTGTCTAAATTGTTTGGGGGTGGGTATGCTGTTGTATGTAATAATAAGTGTGAAACTATACAGAATTACACTCTGTGGAACTCACAGACATAAGGGAAGGTTGGATAAGAAGTTAGTCTGGCCGTTTATTTATTTTTTTATTAAATTACTACTTTTTTTAAGAATTTTACTTTTGTGGTTGGTAACAGTGGGATTATAAATGACTGTCATGATTTGCTATAGGTGACTTGAATGTTGGAGTAAGTTTTGTAGATAGTGGTGATATTCTACTGTTTAAGCTGTTTTGTAGAGTCTGTGCAAGTCATCTGGAGAGGCAGTCAGCTTTGTAGATGGTTGCTCGAGGAATTAATGGAAGGTGTATACCCTTCAAACTTGCACATTACAGGTAAGTGAACATTTTTAAGTATGGAAGATTCTGATTTAAACTGAATGCTGTTGATGGCATCTCTTGTGTTTGGTTTCATTACTGGAGAAATTTAAGTGGACAATATGTATTTAATGTACTTCTTGTTTCCATGTTGCACGGTTTATAAAGTCCAAAGCTTTGTATTATAGGTTTATTTTTTTTTTACAGGTTGCTAGTTTTCCTGCACTCTGAGTATGCTGTAATTTCAGTGTGTGTTTGTAATAATGGTGGAGTGTTATTTACATTGCTAAATGGCTATTTTTTCACTGATTGTTTGGGAGTCTGGTTTTCTAGGAGGTTTACCATGTTCTTTATGCTTGGTGCTGCAGGATTTTAGCTCAGCTGAGAAGAAGTGGTCATTGTTGAAAGTTTTAGTGTGTCATATTATTTAGTTATTTCTTATGCACTATTTATTCTGTTTTCATTTTGTGGATAGTGACAATAATTTTAGAATTAGTTTTGTTGAGGGGTTGTGAAACAGGAGTTGTCACTTCATCTCCTGGTGCTGTATGTGGCAGTGATTATGGCCATTTTCTATTGCTCAGATACTCGGTAGGATTTCCAGTTATCTAACAGTGTAGTACCTCGCAGGATGCACAGTAGCAAACCCCGCCCCTAAACGCCCACAACTTACTAAGCTACGTTAATAGTAATTAGCTGTCATATAGCTGTCACCGGAATAATAAAACAAAGCAGTGAAAAGCCTTTGATTGCACCGGAATAATAAAACAAAACAGCAAAAAGAGTACAGAAGTGGCTATACAAGACAGCTGGTATCACTTGACAATATAGAGCAGTATTTCTGAACTCTTGTAATCTACGATTGCAATAGTTGGCAACAAGTTATTACATGGCAGGTAGTTGCGACACTAAAATTAGCGGTTATTCAGGTGTTTTAAATAACGTTAAATAAAAGACATTTCCACATTTCTTGTTTTGTTTGCTTTTAAACTCTTCTGCTTCTCTAGCTACGTGTCTCATCACTACCTCCTCTTGGACTGCCATAGTACAAGGAAGTTTCTGTCCAGACCATATTAATATTTGAATTCCTTCGTTTGCCTGTTCTGAGAGTATTAGCTGTACATCACATCAGCAGTGCTACATAGCCTGCTCAGTACTTCTGCTAGACTATACTTTACCTACGTAGGCAGTGCTTCCACAGCAATGCAGAAGTATTGCTTCTAAGTTCTAACTCCCCTCTCATTTATCCTGGAGTTTAGGTAGCTTACAAGCTTCCTAAGTTTCTGAAAATCCATTATTTCTAATTAAGACTTGGTTGACTGTAATGCTGAAAGTTTTTTTCTCACCTAGTAACTGGTGATTAGAAATGTGAATTAAAGGAACAATGTAAAATAAAACAAATTCATGTACTATGCGGCTGCCGCTGCCCGGGCGACATCAATAGCTACAGAGTGGGGATGGGAAATCGGTGTATCCTGCACGCTACAGTATTACTGCCCAAAGAATAACATACAGGGTACATTTATTTTAACTTATCTTAATCAACTTAGTCAGGGTAAACACTGACCCAGATGGACCATTTCTAGATTTATATCAAAAAGACTGATAAACAAACTTTGGTAACAGTGAACATCATACTCGCTTATCTTTGAGAATTTGGAGCTTTTGGAGTTGTCGACATTTTTTCCTTTTAAATGTTATTTTTTTCCTCATGAAGCTTAAAGCAGATAGCATAATTGATGAATAACGGGAACAGCATGTTTATATGTGTTGAAGCAGTATACCGGGAAAGGTGGAACACTCACTGTCATTCAGATGTATGATTACCTGACAATCAATATGGACACGCCCTAACCTGCACAGTACCGCCCGCGAGGTACTACACTGTTAGATAACTGGTTTTCCTGCTGGCTGTACTGAAACAACGGTCCACTTCCCATAAGAATGTGGCTCCAGTGAGACATTCTGGCGCATGTTTACAAGCCTACTGAAGGATGCTACAGGTTAGTGTACATTTTTTATGTATGAGATTATTTAAAATCTCTTTCATTATTTATGTCAAATCTTGAATTTGGAGTATATGTTGTGGGAAGAAATAAGAATGAATGATACATTCAGTGTATTGTTGTGTCATGTTTTGTGTATAACATGTAGGTTCATAGGTTTATACTAGACTGATAACCACCTGAGTCTATACAAGTCCAAAATTGGGTATAACTTTTAAACATTACCCTAATTCATGCTAGTAGTAAAATAACAGGATTTTCAACAACATGGATTTCCTAAAGACTAAGACATAATGTCTGACATTACAGACTGACTGTAATCTTCAGTGATTTTCCAGAAAATCAAAACATTTTATAAGGAGAAATATAACAACATGAGGTAAAATCAGGGATAGTTGAGCAGTATAAAGTAATTAATCCCAGTAGTACTGCTTTCATATTTTTTCAGTCTAGGGTTGCCACCTTTCTACTGTGCCATTTCCTGACAAACAAGCCCCGCCCCATGCACAATCAAGCCACACCCATTCCTTTTAATAGCCACACCCCTTTACTCTAGCACCCTTCAGCATAAGTCTTTAATATCACATACAGTTACCAATAAGTAGAAAAATGTGCAACGAGTCAAAAGTAAATAAAAAAAAACTTTATTTAGCAATACTTCAAAAGGTTCACTACATACAACAGTACATCACACACAAACATGGGAAAACTAAGCCCAAGTCTCATATCACAGGTAGTACTAAAATGGAAATACAATTAGATATTAAAAACACCAGTTCATTCAAAGCAGTACATTAAGGGTTCACCACACACAATAGTAAAGAAAAGCAACTGTTTAAAGTATCTTCAGTTTTGCTAGAAATCATTGCTTATACTTGAAGCTATATTTGGCATTTGATCTAGCAGCCTCAAGTAATGGCTGGTTATTTCTCACAAATGAATAAAATAACAACTCATGTTAAAGTTTAGCTTGACCTGCAACTCTGCCTTCACAAGTGACACAAGCATTCTATTTCTTACATCAGTCCACGATTCCCCATAAGTGAAAAACCCTTTCCACAAAGCTATTGCTGGGGATTGAAAGAGCAAACTGCACCAGTCTGTACAGATGCCTCTGTCATCTGTAACATCAAATGAGCTAAGCTTGGTAAACAGTTGTGATGACAAACTAGACAAAAAGCTACATTTAAGCCTCACTATACTACGAAGACTGTACACCCTAGAAAGACACCCTAGGAAGAAACACAGGTCAAGGTAAACATCACGGTGATGATAGACTAGAAAAGACAGTTCTACAGTCCAAGCATCCTATACAAATCATGTAATCATAAATTCACTGTAACATCAAATGAGCTAAGCTTTAGAAAACACAGATAAAAGGTAAACAGTTGTGATGACAAACTAGACAAAATAGAAAGACACCCTAGGAAGAAACACAGGTCAAGGTAAACATCACGGTGATGATAGACTAGAAAAGACAGTTCTACAGTCCAAGCATCCTATACAAATCATGTAATCATAAATTCACTGTAACATCAAATGAGCTAAGTATACCCTAGAAAACACAGATAAAAGGTAAACAGTTGTGATGACAAACTAGACAAAAAGATGTAAGCCTCAAGAAACACAGGTCAAGGTAAACATCACGGTGATGACAGACTAGAAAGACAGATCTATAGTCCAAGCATCTTATACAAATCATGAAGTCATTATATATTCACTGCAACCAAGTCCAAAACCAGATTAGAAACTGTTCTAGTTAATCACCACATGTTGAACATCTAGATAGTTACACACATCTTGTCACCATCAATGAATTAGTGAATTAATATAAATTTAATATTTAAAATTCACTAGTAGCTGTGCTGGCAATATTTCATTCCCCTTGTCTCACTAATCTTTGAAAATCTACCTTAATTCCAAAGAATTAATCCATTAAAAAAAATCCACTTACCTCCAGAAAAATCAGCAGCAGGGCTACTAAAACAAGCTCTCAGCAGCAGAGGAGAACAGGCAGCTAAAGGGCCAGCAAGCAGGGGAACACACCACCACCCAGTCCACAGCACTTCTCCTCCAGCCAGGGCAAGACTCCAGCAAGCAAGGCAAGCAGCAGGGCTAAGGCAATCCTTCCAGGCAGCAGGGCTTCCAGGCAGGGCTTCCAGGCAGCAGGCAGGGCTTCCAGGCAGAGGCAGCAGGCAGGGCTTCCAGGCAGCAGGCAGGGCTTCCAGGCAGCAGGCAGGGCTTCCAGGCAGGCAGGGCTTCTAGGCAGGGCTTCCAGGCAGCAGGCAGGGCTTCCAGGCAGCAGGCAGGGCTTCCAGGCAGCAGGAAATCCAATGAGCAAGAATTTCAGATCTTAAAGCACCCTTTGTACAAAAGTAAAGGTAAAACTGAAGCTGAAGCGCGCTTTATATTCATAAATTTTTATGGCTTTGCAGGGCTTTGACGTTGATTAGCTGCTTGCTGCACGCCCCTCGTCTGCAGCAAGCAGCCAATCAACGAGTCCAAGACGGAATGTTTTTTTTTTTAATACGCCGCTGACGCTATTTCAGTCTGATGATTTTTGTTGTGGTAAGGATGGCCAGTTATTTCCACAGATTTCCTTATCTGGGTGCAATTCTTGGTTTTCATTTGCATAGTTGTTGCAATCACAAGTTGTATATTATATTATATTATATTAGTGGGGTGTAGGCTGAGGAAATATTTGTAAGGACAAGGTCAAGCATTATATTTGTTTACTGATGTCTGATTACTGGGAAAGTCTAACTGGGTGGGTGTCCATTTTTATTGGTGGCCCAGGGAGAAAAGTTTCACAGTATTTCAAACACTTTTTGAAAACAATTTTAAAAGCCTCAAAAATAAAACAAAACATCTAGAGTTTAAATAATTATACCAAATAGGACACAGTGGGCAGGATTCATGAAACCTCCATGTAAGAGTTAATATGTCTTACACGGAGGCTGCAGTTAAACGGTGTGACGTCAACATGCCATGCATATTCACGAGGGCATGCTGAATCACACCCTAGGCTAACACGGTCCGTGTAGGAAAGTAGGGGGCGTGTCCACACAGCGAGTTCTGCACAGGGACACGCCCCCAGAAGAGTCACAGTCCTGAAAGTAAACTCCCACGAGCGAGTCCGCGGAAATGTCAAGAAACACAACATCACACATGCCCCCACAGACTATAAACCCAACTGTAATGTAAAATGTAAAAATCAACAGTTTAATTTTTTTTTAATAATTTCAAAAATGTTTGCCCATAATTGCGCTTATGCTGGTGTGCCCTTGCAGCCACAGTTAGCAGTCATTGGAAAAGCATATAAGATCTAAATATGCAAATTAAGCCAAGTAGCAATAGCGTAGCGGTAGAGACGTAGGCCAAAGAGGAGGTAGTCATGGTTCGAGCCCCAACAACATCATTTTCTATTTTTAGTGAAATAAGCACGAAACAATCCCCTGACATATATGTATATATATATATATATATATATATATATATATATATATATATATATATATATATATAAAACTATAATTTAAGTAAAATGTAATGAAATGGGCCATGTATTTTTGAAGAAATCTGACACAATAAAAAAAAAAAGTGCCCATAGCTGAGCAGCGCTCTAACAAGCTGAGTACGACTGCCCGCAGGTGAGCAGTGGTTTAACAGGTGTAATATGAGTGCTCGGAGTTGAGCAGCACTTTAACATGCTGAAACTGTGTGCCCATAGTTGAGCAATGCTGCACACAGTGTAATATGCATGCTCATAGCCAAATAACGGGTTAACCAGCGTAACCCGTTTGAGTGGAGCTGCGCAGCGTGCCACCCGGCTTACCAGCGGGCAACATTGAGCAAGCTGTATCAAAGCCGCCTTTACACAAACACACCTCCAAGCCTGTCTAGACAGTAGTAAAATAAAAAAGCAATGTCCAGGCTCGAACCTACCATGACAGTTGTACTGAGAAATGCAGTATTAGCATATATATAGGAATGAATGGAAATAGAAGCATGACAAAGCAGGTTTTCTTAAGCTGATACATTTCCAAAATGGCCAATCACAGATAAGTGCGGGAAAAACGGCATATATAAGCCCCATAGGCGGGAATACACAGCATAACTGATTGTGGAACCTATTTGCAGTCAGGATGGCAGGTGTAGGAGAGGGCAGTCGCTTCCGAGCACATAGGTGGGGTGTTGAGGAGTCCAAATATATGGTTTGGCTCCTAGTTCACGATCATGAGGCTCAACTCATGCAGGGCCAGGTTCCCTGGGTGCGTACAAGGCAGAGGCATGGAACCGGTTGGCTCATGATCTCACCAGTGCCACAGGCATACCAAGGACTGGTGAACAGGTCCGTCACCACCATGTGGACCTGAAGAGATGAAAGCAGGACCAACTGAATCGTTGGATCCAGGAGGCCCGGCAAATGCCCAATGCCCCACTACTAAGTATCCAAGTAATTAAGTATGTAAGAAGTTATCCTAGCTGATATTATGGAGATGTATGTTCCAATATTACTTCATTTATATTACAGCTGCAGGTGTGTGTTCCGTGAATCGGTGAGCCTATGATGATAGGCTGGTGCGGTTGCGCCACCAGGCAGGTTAGTAATTATTTTGCTGTAATTGTTATAGAATATAAGTGAGACAGCTTGTAAAAGAGTTCAGTGTTGTGACATATTAATAAAGTTCAAATAACACTAGAAGAAAGATTCTGCTAGTACTGTATGATTAGATAAGTGATGCAGCCTGTAATCCAGAAATAAATATTAAACAAGTCTGACATAGAGATTTTCCACCTGCATTGTAATATCAGATAACTTGCTTCAGCCTGAAAATTACTGGTAAACAAGCTAAACACGATAGACATGTGTCAAATACATCCCCTTTTAAAATCTGCCATGTGAAACAAGTGAGTCTGTTGGAAAGGATTGTTGTAACCAATTAAGAAATGTTAATAACACCTAGAATTAAGTGCCATCTTGAATTCTAAAAATAAAACAAGTGAGAGTGTGAGAAAGAGGCATGAATCAATGAAGAAAGCTGTAATAAGTCTTGAATAAAGTTATACTGCAGTCAGTACATAATGAAATGAATGCGACAGCTACAACCAAAGAGTGAAATGTTTGTAATAAAGTACTGAAGTTGGAATGTGTCTGTCCCACAATTTGGATATATTGCTATACCCTTGCAATATGGAGATAGTATGGTTGCATGAAATACTGAACATCCACAGTTGTGTAGAGCCATATAAATCAAATGTAGCAGGATGCTGTACCTGAACACAGCCAGATATGAACGTGTATGAATACAAATGCAATGTATATTAATGTAGCAGTAGCATTCCCATCACCAACATTCCTAAGGTTACATATAGGAAACTGTACTAAGACCTGTAGGGTATATATATCTGCAGCTACTAGAAATGTACAGCATATGTATAGGTAGTTGAAGTTGTTAATGAAATATTTCTTCATCCTACCCTATTTTCACAAATAATGCCATTCCACACCAAACTGGGTATGTGTATTCACAATTAATTCCCATGGACATTTGTCCTGTTGGTTCATACATATTTGCATGCATGTTGATGCATGTGCCCTGTTCACATATCCAAACCTGATGGCCTGTTGCCATCAATCAACCCTGCATGCTGTTGGATTGTGTACTTTTGTTCAAAATATGCATGTGTTATGCTTGCTGTTCAATGTTTGGAATTCATGGGTGTTTGGTTAATGGGAATACTGATGCATGCTGTTACAACTAATTTTGAATGGTATTGTTTGTTACTAACCCAAAATGTCATAAAATATTGCTAAACATAGGACAACAGGGAAGGCGGGTTCCAGCGGACCCACCTCTCCCACCTCAGCTGGCGAGTGCACCTGGCACTAATGCCCAGGCCGGAACTTCCTCCGGTGGCCCTGTGCCACCTTCGGGTGGAAGCTCTGCAGGGGATGGGGCTTGCCCCCCCTCTGCAAGCGTGGCCGGAGGCGAACGTCCATTCACCCTCCAAAGTGTCTGGTCTGTGGTGCGTAGCGAGATCAGGCATTCTGTGCTTGAACCCCTACGCCAGCTTGAGGCACAGGTGGCACAACTCATGGGTGTGCCTGCCCATCCTACACAGCCCCCAGCACAGCCCCATTCTGGGAAGTGAAGGCGCAGTGGCAACTGCCCATGGATGGGGATCTCAGTTCCACTGTTGCCATCTGTGGGCTCATGGGCTCGCGATATCCAAACATCCGTCCCCATCAATTGTGTTCACCCCCCACATGTGTCATACTCCGCCCCTGTATGCATCATGTTTGTCTTGTCTGTTAACCTCCCCAACCTACCTCCCCAAATATACCTACTTCCTGTACCTCACATTCCACTCTCACCTGAAAAAAAATAAAAAAGGGCACTCTGTTCCCACAAACAAATTACGCCCCATACATAGCTGCCCATTTTGCAGACATGTCTGCTGGACATGTCAACTGGTAATTACAATTGGCTGTACAACATATTTTGTTGTCCTCACCCCTCTCTCAGGGGTGGAAGGTTTCAAATTTCACACCAAATTACACACATATGCACAGCTGTTGCTGATAAAGAAATGGGCAGCTATGGGCCTTTCCTACATCCTTCCTGCAAATCCTGAGCTTATTTTCCTACTGTCCTACCCTCTTTGTGCCCCCTTTTTCACCACTTTCCTATCTCCCCATTTTCTTTTCTTTCAAAGAAATTAGCGCGGGTGTGCGCGAGAGTAACCACTTTTAAGCAGTAGTCACCGGGTGTGCGCTTGTGTGCGCTTAGCTAAGCTTGCATGTGCGAAGCTAAGCAGCACTGCGCATGCGTGAGCTCTGCGCAAACCAGTGCTAACCCGCTTACAACTGCTTAAAAGTGCCTTAGTCACTCTGAATGACAAGGCCTGTAGTCTGCTCAGCAGCAAAATAAAATTCCTCTGTCACTCTAGAACCCAGGACCTTGGAAACACTAGTCTGTATGACTTACCACTAAGCCACGACTGATATACAAGAACTTTGTGCTGAAAGCAATATATCATGAAATAGTAGGACTGAATGTAAAGGGAATATAGGAAGGCTATTACACAAAGCTTTTCTTGTATCTTTACTGGCAATTCTTGTGGAATTGCATTACATTAGTGTGATAAGAGAAACAACCATGCTAGTAGGTAATAATGTGACAGTAGCACCTTGCAAACCACACACACTATCAAAGCAGGATAAACACTGCCATATTTGAATAGGTAAGAGGCCAGACCTCACAACTGTGACTGATTTACAGGGATGTTTCTGATTTGCAAACAAATGTTAACTGTGCCCCACTGACTCCCTGTGAAATGTACTAACAGTAGGCAGAAAGGATGTGGAATCCCACGTAATGGTAACTCTCAATTAGCTAAAGTACACACTACTTGCATGTCAGAAATGGTGTAGTAATACATATGCTCAAAATACCCCACAGTCACAATTGCAGAATATCTGAAATATATCACGGCTGTATCCCACTGATATGTACCATTCCCTGAGGCTGCTAAAATATACACCTGAGAGTATCTGAGGCCTGCAAGTGTCGGAAACTCACAGGCACATCATTCTGTCTGCTGTCACACACTCTGTGAATAGCTGTACAATTGCTTCCACAAGCACACCCTCATGTAGGAGTACAACCCAGAAATATCAAAGGATGTAGCCATCTAATAAAATAAGGACAGTATAGCAGTTTAAAAGCACTGCATGTGCCTGATATTCATAACTGTTAGTACAAAGTACAAGGCCCCACTACTGCTCAGCAGCAAAATAAGATACCCTTGTAGGTGTCAAACCCCACACCTTGGCCTTACCAGACTGCATGCAGTACCACCAAACCACACCAAACATATAAGGAATTGTTGCTGAAAGAAATATATCATGCATTACAAGGAGTGAATGTAAATGGAAAATAGGAAAGCCATAGCAACACATTCCAGTAAAGACACTTAGCAGGCCTTCAAGGAGTGAATGTAAAGGCTAAATAGTGAAGCCATAGCAACAAATTGCAAGAGCTACTGTTGTATACCAGTTAACCCACAAGTCCCACAGGAAAGCACATACTCCCATGTAAACAGTATTAGTATTATTAGGTGTCAGTAAACATACACACTGAGAAGAATGAACTGGAAGAAGCAACAGTCAGATTTCAGTACAACATGCATTTCAGTGCCTACAACACAGCCTTAGATATGAGAGACATACCAACCTTTACACTCACAGAACTGTGTCCACAGCAAACCAGCATGGTTCCCACATTGAAAAACTGAAAGGGCTATGCCTACCTAACCTAACATTTTATAGCACTGTCCTGAAATCACAGTGAGAACTGCAATTACCACACAGCAGGCTGCATGCAATTAGTAAATGCTGGCTAACAATTGGTGCAGAGGCCATCACATGCACATGTGCAGATATCTACAAAAGCAGCCTGTACTCCCAGTCCACACATGCAATAATATCATTGCAGCAACTGGAGGGAGAGAGAGAGAGAGACAGAGAGAGAGAGAGAGACAGAGAGACAGAGAGGGAGACAGAGAGAGAGACCAAAAAAAAATAATAAAAAGGAAAAACCATCAGCAAGCCAGCCAGCAGCAAGCCAGCCAGCAGCAAGCCATCCAAAACAGCAGTCAGAAACAAAGGTAATGTAAAGTACATAATCTAATAATCTACATACTGTGAACCCTCCATATGTGTTAGCAGTCTGTATCTATATTTATATGAAGATGTGCATAGGGCAAGGGACATACTGCAACTGTTAGTGAAGGCTGGACATACATATGTAGTTGAAGGTTGCTAACAGTATGCTGCCATAGGCACAGGGCCAATAGCATACTACCTACCTATGACACAATGCACACACACATGTACTCATTGCAATACCAAATATGTGAGGTGGAATGAGTGTGCCACTGACTGTGTGCAAGGTCTGTAATGGTGTGATTGCTCAGCATGACTTTGTGTCTGTCATGGTAGTGTGTGTCCTTGGTGTGAGGCCAGAGAAAGATGTGTCAGTTATTGGGATACAAACATACTACATTGCCATATGTTGTGCTGTGGTTCCGTGTATATGACTGCGGTGTAGGTAGGGGTATGGCCGCAAAGACTAGGGTGCATTACCATTGAAATTGTAACTGTGCATTGCATGCATTGCATGGGATGACAATATTCCCCATCCATTACCTTAATACGTACCTCCAGTGTGAGGTTGTGCATTGGACCTCAAACAGTGTGCTGAGTGCTGGTGTATACTAGTTTGTTGTAAGGAGTGTGTCAGGCACTGTCACACAGTTGTTGGCTGAGCACCGATATGTGGTAATTTACATGTGTATCCGCTGATAGACAGACAGATGCTATATATGGCAGTTCAGTGATATCAGTACAGTAGAGTATTGTATGCGCCATGTTACTTGCTCACATATTTTCCTTTTCCTTCCAGGGTGATGGTGCATCAGCGCAACCCCTGTTATTCAGCAGCAGAGGATGAGGAGATACACCAGAGCCTGGTGCGGGATTTTTCAAGACTCTTTTCCTGGACCAGCCAGAACCAGCAGGAGAGGGCTGCACTGTGGCAAGACCTTGTCCGTCGGGTAAATGACATAGGCATGCATAACTGCATGCATAACTGGACATATGAGCAGGTACGCTATCACTGCAGTGATTTAATTAGAAATGTCCGTCAGCATGCGTCTGATATCCTCAGGCAACAGCTTGCCACAGGTGGTGGGGCACCTATACACCCCCCTCACCAGACTGGAGGAGCTCCTCCTAAGTGTTGTGGCTCATGTGGACATGGAGTGTGCAGGTAACATGCCATATATGTAGTTGACTGTTCTCTGCACTGTTAGTTTATGCATGTGTGAGATGTGTACTGTGTTTGTAGCTGTTATCCTGGACATTATTCTGCAAGATTTATATTCTCAATATCAGCAGTGCACTTGTGAAAGCCAACTGTTGTACTACTGTACTGTAGCATACTCTCAGTATCAATGGCACAGTTGTGCCCACTGACAATAACTGTCTTATTTGTGCAGGTCCCTCTGGAGTAACAGCAAGGCAGACAATCCATGCTGGTGAGTGTGTAATAACAATACTTTTAATACTAATGATAATAATAGTAATAATACCCTTAAACAATATTGTTATGTGTTGGATTGCAGGTGTGTTTGTGTGTGTGTGTTTGTATCTCATGTACTGAGGAGTGTGCATGTGTGCATGTGTGCATGTGCCCATGTGTGCATGTGAGCATGTGCGCATGTGTGCATGTGTGCATGTGTCCATGTGTGTCTGTGTGCATGTGTGTATGTGTGCATGTGCCCATGTGTGCATGTGTGCATGTGTGCATGTGCAATTGTGCCCATGTGTACATGTGTGCATGTGCCCATGTGTGCATGTGCCCATGTGTGCATGTGTGCATGTGCCCATGTGTGCATGTGTGCATGTGCCCATGTGTGCATGTGCCCATGTGTGCATGTGCCCATGTGTGCATGTGCCCGTGTGCATCTGTGGTAACATTGTGTACACATTGTAAACTGTGTTTCCTGTCTTCCTCTCACAGGTTCTGGTGTTGCTCTGGTGGTGTGCAGCAGGGAACCTGAAGCCACTGCTGGGGATAGTGATAATGATGATACATGTGTAATGGCACAGGGAGATGTGTCAGGGTCTGTTGTTGGTCAGCCAATCGACAGTACACAGCAGTCAACCCCATCAATGCGCACAGTCATCCTGCCGATACATCCATTGTCACCAATGTCCTTAACTGAGGGACAGCATACAGTGGGGATTGACCAGGGTAATGTGGTATCAGTGGCACATGCATCCCCTCACAGCAGCCATGGCCAGAGTCCTGACATGGTACCACACAGGCAGATGTCCAGGGGTTCTCGTGGGAGCATCCATGGTCGTACTGCCCCTGTCAGACATCCCCACAGAGGTCTTTCAACGTCAGCTATTTTCCGGGCTGTAATGCAGGCACAGGCACAAATGGAATGGTACACCAGACAGGGTCTGAGGGAGCTTAGAGCACATCGCACTGCTATGAATGACACTATGCGTGACGTTGTGGCTGCCATCCATACTGTCGGCGAGGTCATTGACAGACGTTGGGGGGACACATTAGATCTGTTCCACAACTACATGTCCATGAGCCAGGGCAATGCAGGACGGTTGAGGCATTGACGTGGACGTATGCCAGCAACATCAGCAGCTGGCAGTCGTTGCGGATGACAACAAACCCGCAGCCGCTCCCATAGTGCCAGTACCAGCCCCAGCAATGCTGGGTCTGTGCTGTCATCAGACCGCCCTAGAAGACCATGTGCACGTGGCTCTGGACAGTTCCAGCAGGGACATGTGTCCAGTCATCAACCAACTGCTTCTGATGACAGTACCCAGTCTGGCTTAGTACCTGATACTGTCCTTAGCACCCTGCCAGGCACAGGTACTGTGTCCGTGGCCAGAGACAGTGATCTGTATGACCTGGCAGGTACAGTCTGTGGCTGTCCACAAACACCCGTATATGGCAGCCATGAGATGGAACTGTGTACATGCATACACACATGCATAATGCTAACACCTAGGGCTAACACATACACACACATACCGCATCAACATTGCCCCATGTTGTACTGTTGTCCCTCACTAACACACACACACATACATGTCGATTGGATGTATCAGTGGCAGACTCAGGCATACCAAGTACACACCCTGTGCATATGATGAAACTGTGCCACCTCCTGCAATCTGTCACATTGATGCAGGAACAGGATAACATGGTGCTGATGCGCAGGGTGACTACATAGAACTTTAGTAATATTATCATGGTTCACTTGAAAGAAAGTTACTGTTTGTCGTTTTTGCATTTAAGTTACCTGGCACTTGCTCACTAAAGCAATTATATAAGTTAGCACTAAAATATTAAAAGCACTACACCCTCACAAACTCCTCTTGAGTACCATGTTCCCCACTGGCCCTTTTTTTCAATTATAAAGGAATTCCTAATACTATTCTAGCATGTCCAAAGGTCAGTTGTCAATCTCCTCTCCGGTCCAGCTGGTGAATCTGGTAATCTTGAGGCAATGTTACAACTGCCTCATCTACACAGACAACCCCCTCCTCCTCCCAGCAAACTCCAACACATGTGAGAGATGCAACCATATAGCCATACTGGAGTCTAAGCTCTCTCAACTCAGTATTGGCGAAACCAGTCAGGAGGAGAAAGAAACCACACTCACTACTATTCCAGTCTCACATAGACCTACAACGACAGCAAACCAAACACATAAATACACAAAAACATACTTGAAGGCTCTAAATAAAAATCTGCCTAAGCAGCAGAGACCTCCAAAGCAGACACCCAAGCAACCGCTACCCCAAAACAAAACACGTGCGACACATAGCTCACAAAGCCAGTGTGCCGAACAGTCACAGCCTTAAGGCTAAACAACACACCTGATACACTTGTAATAGGTGACTTTATCATCAGGCACACTGACGTCCCGCTCACCAGGCTGAACAAGGAGAAGGTCACAGTGAGCTGCCTGTCGGGCGCTAGGATCTGCCACATTACACAAGCACTCAGGTCACGCCAAGGCAAGTACAAATATGACTCAGTCATTGTCCATGCTTGTGTGAATGACCTGCAACATACATCCCTGGACTACATGAAAAGAGACATAGAGGAGCTCTCTGAGCATTTAGCCCAGGCCAGTATGACCCTGACCTTGAGTAACATCTTACCCTCACTAAGAATGATGCCACAATATGAAGACAAGATGATCAATTTCAACAATTGGCTTAAGTATTGGTGTCATTCAAAGGGGATCCAGTGCCTGTCAGCTTGGGATGACATGCTCGACAAGCCACGATGCTTTGCTAGGGATGACTTGCACCTGTCACTCCTGGGCTTTCAGATATTGGCAAAGTCTCTTGCTACCCCCATAGTGCCCTTTTTAGGCAAGGCTCAAAAGACAAACCCACCTCCATAGGTATCACAAGGGATAAGAAACTAAGAGTAATGCTACTCAACGCCAGAAGTCTAAACCTCAAGATGCACGCACTCGAAACTCTCCTTAGCATGGAGAACATTGATATTTGTGCAGTAACAGAAACCTGGTTCAAGGTTCCCGAGAGCACCCCAGCACTACCAGGTTATACCTCATACCATGCTTTTCTGCCCCAAAACTTGGACCAAACCACAAAAGGAGGGGGAGTATCAATATTCGTCAAAGATACCCGTACCTCCAGGTTGGTGGCACAGCACGAAGCATCAGAGACTATCCATGTGCGGCTAACAGTGGGTAAAACTGCCTTCCAGTTTATAGCCTGCTAAAGCCCACCCTCCCAAACCCAGGAACCCCACTCGGCCTTCCTGAGAACACTGGAAAATATGAAGGTCTCTCCAAACATCATTATATTGGGTGTCTTCAGCTACCCAAACATAGACTCGGAGCATTACTGTAGCTCCAACACCCTAGCCAAAAGGTTCCTAGAATTTATAAACTCAAATGCTATGGAACAACTTGTTACCACTCCCACAAGAGGGGAAAACATACTGGACCTGATCATCACCAACATGGGGACTCTATGCTCCAGACCAGAAGTGTATCCCTCACTGGTAAGATCAGACCATAAACTAATCTCAGTGGATATTCACATCCCGACTCCACCCCCTGCCCTGAAAACCACAGTGAAAAACTTCTCTGAAGCAAATTTCACACTCCTCAAAACCAAGGTGTAATCCTTTAAAGCCCCCGGGCCTGTGGAAAATACGGCCCAGACTGCAGAATACTTTATAAATGCATTCTATGAACACCTTCAGGAATGCATGGATCATGCAATCCCAAATAAAACCAAAACCCAATCCTCCAAAGGTAGACGTCCTGTCTGGTGGACCCCAGCCATAAACAAACTACACAATAGAAGGAGGAAGCTACTACATGATAGAGCAAAATCCCAAAAAGGGAAGGCAGCTCTGATCAGTATTAACAAAAAACTGCAGGCACTCATAAAATCTTCTAAGGCCAGCTTCGAGAGAAAACTTGCACAGGACACTAAGGATAATCACAAGGCTTTCTTTAGTTATGTTAGAAACCTGGGTGGGAATTCCCAGATATGCTCAGAATTACTCCAAACTGACAAAGAATACACCGAACCCACAGACATTGCCAACATCCTAGCTGACAGGTTCAGAGCAAACCCCCCCTCCCCACCAAAAGGGCAAATATCTATCCCAGCAGAGTGCTGCGCCCCTGACATATCAGATGCTCAGGTAAGAGCTGCCCTCTCCAAAGCAAAAAACACAGCATCAATGGGACCAGACAGTGTCCCGGGCTGCGTCCTACATGAACTCCAAGAAAAGCTTAACCCAAACATAAAACTACTGTTCAATCTCAGCCTTACTACAGGATATGTACCCAAAGAGTGGCATTCAGCAACAGTGGTCCCTCTCCACAAATTGGTGCCTCAACGGATCCTGGAAACTATCGCCCCATAAGCCTGACTAGCTTGGTCTGCAAAGCTATGGAAAGGATCATCATGGACCTCATAAATAAAGATATTGGGGACCTACAGACACTAGATCCTACCCAGTTTGGCTTTGTTAAGGGCAGATCCTGCCTCTTAAACCTGGTTGATTTCTTTGAAACAGTCACCAAGGACGTTGACGAGGGGAAGGAGGTCCACACAGCCTACCTGGACCTCACAAAAGCCTTCGATACAGTACCCCACTCGGGCATTATAGATAAGCTCACCAGCTTAAATATAAACCCCTATGTCACTAGATGGGTTGCAAACTTGCTCAAGGACAGAACCCACATGGTTAGAATTGCTGGAGCCATGTCAGACTCCAAACCAGTTACAAGTGGCGTCCCACAAGGCTCAGTCCTGGGACCTCTCTTGTTCAGTATATATTTCTCGGAGGTATAGACCAACACGGAAGGACTGTGGCTGACCAAGTTTGCAGATGTCTGCAAACTGGGCACCATAATCGACTCTCCAGCTGACACAAGCATCCTCCAAAAGGGCCTTATAGAAACAGACAACTGGTGCCAGAGCCATGGCCTCAAGCTAAATGCCAAAAAGTGTATAGTCATCCCCTTTGGCAAAAACAAAGTGCCCACAAATTACCACATAGGTGGTAATGCATTACGTACGGAAGAAGTAATTAGGGACCTGGGGACCCAAGTTGATAGCAATCTCTCATTTGACAACCACATGACCAAAGTGGTTAGAAAAACATTTTATATAGCCCACCTAATCATGAAGGGATTCACATCTCGATCAGGTGAGGTCATCGTGCCTCTTTACTCATCCCTCATCAGGCCTGTAATTGAGTACAATGCCCCTTTTGCGATGTACCTTACAAGACACCTGCAGCAACTGGAAAAACCCCAAAAGTACCTCACCAAGAGGATCAAAGGGCTCAAACAGATGCCATATGCTGCCCGGTTAAAGAAACTCCAGCTCTACTCATTGGCATACCACCTGCTCAGAGGCAATCTGTGCCTGACATATAAAGCCATGTCCAACCCGGAATTAATGGACATGCTGCACCTGAGAAAATCCAAATCCCATCGAGCTACACATTTGAAAGACTTGAACCACAGCACTGAAATAAATAGGACATGCTGGAGGCACAGATTCATAACCCAGAGGCTCCCTTCACTCTGGAATAAAATCCCAGTCCAGGTTAGGCAGAGTCCTTCATTGACTCTCTTCAAGAGGAATCTTGATGAGTGGATGGGAGATTGTAGGTTTACCCCAGGTATCACTTCTGTGTCACTGTTAGACAGAGGCACAGTATACTAACCTCGAAAAAGGGCATAGCAAAATTAATTTAAAATAGGTGGCGAAAGCCAAACACACTCTGGCTAGGCTTATAAATCCCCGAGGGCAGATAGCCTAGTATGAACCTATGAACCTATGTTGTTAACAGTACAGTGTAATGATACCATTGTGGGTATATCCCAGCATGCCTGATGCATTAACAATGTGATTGTCATTGTAGTTTTTTATACACCACTCTTAATTACAGAAGTGTAATGTCTGCACATCTTTGCATTCTGGTGGTAAGGCTGAAAACACAAACCCACCTACATAGGTAGCACAGGGGATAAGAAAATGGAAGTAATGATACTCAATGTCAGACATGTAAACTGCAAGATGCATGCAGTCCAAACTCTACTCAGCATGGAGAATGTTGATATCTGTGCAGTAATAGAAAACAGGTTCAAGGCTCCCAAGAGCACCCTAGCAGTACCAGGTTACACCTCATACCATGCTTGACAGCCCCAAAACATGGAACTAACTATGAAAGGAGGGTGAGTCTCAATAAATGTCAAGGATACCCACACCCCCAGGTTGTTGCCACAGCATGAAGCATCACAGACTATCCACATGCAACTAACAGTGGGTTCAACTGCCTTCCCATTCATAGCCTGCTACAGACCACCCTCCTAAACACAGGTAACCCATTTGGCCTACTTAAGAACACATGAATATATGAAGGTGTCTCCAAACAACATTATATTGGGCAGCTGCATCTACCCACACATAGACTGGGAGCATTGCTGTAGCTCCAACACCCTAGGCGAAAGGTTCCTAGAATCCATACACTCAAATGCTATGGAACAACTTGTTACCACTCCCACAAGAGGGGAAAACATACTGCACCTGATCATCACCAACATGTGGACTCTATGCTCCAGACCAGAAGTGTATCCCTCACTGGTAAGATGACACCATAGAGTAATCTCACTATATTCACATACCAACCCCAGCCCCTGCACAGAAAACCACAGTGAAAAAGTTGTGTAATGCAAATTCCATGTATTCACATGAGGCAGGCTTCACACATATGAACTATTTAAGGTCACAGGTACATATCTCTATGTGGCACACACATACCTCATGTACGCATTGAAATTACTGCTATAATATATGTCATACAATAATAAAAGCAACACCCACCACACATTGACAAACTGCATGACAAAAACACACATGGCATTTGTAAGATTCAAACCCCTACCTAACTATGTTATGATATTTGAAGGAGACGCATTAGCAGAGTGCACTACTCACATTACTGGGAGGTTTCCCTTCTCCTGCTATACTTATAGGGTGCTGACATCATCAGTCTTTCAAAAGAGGAATGTACATCATGTAGTGTGTTCTTCCAGTTTCCAAAAGGGCCATTTCTTGCCAAGAAAATTGCACACACTGAGCAGTTGCAGGATTCAAACCCCTACCAAATTATGTTATGACACTTGAGAGAGAGAGACACATTAGCAGAGTACACTATTCACATTACTGGGAGGCTTTCCTTCTCCTGCTATACTTATAGGGTGCTGACATCATCAGTCTTTCAAAAGAGAAATGTACATCATGTAGTGTGTTCTTCCAGTTGCCAAAAGGGCCATTTCTTTCAAAGAGAATTGCACACACCCTGCCACCCCCAAACACACACACACCGAACATTTGCAGTATTCAAACCCCTACCTAACTATGTTATGACACTTGAGAGAACCGCATTAGCAGAGTGTGCTATTTGAATTGCTGGGTGTCTTTTCTTCTCCTGAAGTATTTATAGGGTGCTGACATCATTATTTAGAAAGAGGTATGTACATCTATTACTATCCGTCAGTATGGGGGATAGCATATATATGCATTAACAGACGCCTACTTCAGGGTCACATGTGCACATCAGCACTGCCAAGTTATATTTTATACCATGCTTCGTGACCACAGGACTTGTAACACACAACACAACCACTTCAGACCTCCCCTCCCATATCCAGGAACCACACTTGGCTTCCCTGGGAACAGTGTAGGATATGAAGGTGTTCACATACACCATTACAGTGGTTAACTTCAGGTACAGGAATATTGAGTGGGGGAAGTACTCAAGCCTCAACAACATCACCCTACGGCCACTACAATTTGTGAATCCATGTGCTATGGCAGGACCAATCACCACAGCCACAAGGGGGAATACATATTGGACCTGACCATCAGCAACATGGGGACTCTATGTGCCACACCAGAGGTAGACCACCATTGTTAATATCTGACCATAACCAACTTTCCCTGGACATCCATATCCCACCCCCTCCCCTAGCAAGGAAATCACTGCAAAAAAGTATTTATCAAAAGCAGACTTTGCACTTGTGAAGACTGGGGTGGAATACTTCAAAGGACCCATGCTGGAGGATTATACAGGCCAATCTGCAGAATCCTTGACAAATGCATTCGATGAGCATCCAGAAGGTTTGCATTGATCATGCTATCCCAAATAAAACCAAGACTCCTCTACAACAGGAGACCTGTCTGGTTTACACCAGCCATATATAAGCTGTACAACAGAAGGAGTGAGCTAAAACATTACAGAGCAATATCCCACAGAGGGAGGACATCACTGAACAGTATTGGCAAGACACTTCAATCCCTCAAAATCATCACTTGCAAGTGTTGATAGTGTAATTGTCCAGACACTGCAGATAAGGCTCCCCTCAGTCTGGAATTGAATCCCAATTAATGTTATACCTCCTCCCCAATCCTCTTCCAGCAAACTCCAGCCACATGGATGTGACATTGCAAATTCAACCCCTGGGATCTCCACTATGTCCCTGCTTGATGGAGGCACAGCACACTAGCCTTAAACAGTGCCTTCTGTGACCTACTTTACAGAGGCACAGTGCCTACTGTACTGGGGAGGCAGACACCAAATACACTCTGGCTAAGCTTATTTATTCCCTAGGGCAAACAGCCTAGTATCGACCTCTACACCCATATGTTTAAGTTTCAGATGCACAATATTTGTTGCTGATAAACTGTTTGCAGGTCTTTATTGCCATAGCTTTCCCTGTTTCTATGAACAACTTGTGTATCTGTGGAAGATGTTTGAATATGAGAGGGATCCACTATATTACTTATGTCTCTGTTGTCATTTAACTGTGTGCACTGGGCAGATTGCTGTATTGTGGGAGTTTCCTGGCTTAACACATACAAATGCCAGATGTGTGGCCAACTGCTATACTGAGACATGGCCTAAGTGTGTGAGCATGCCCATTTCAGGCTTTCCATGGCTTGTTGCCTGACATATGTCTCATTTATCAAAGTGTGCAAGCATGCCCACTGTGAGCTTTCCATATGTTGAGATCTGAGATCCATCACATTTGTGGTTGTGTGTGAACTTCAACAATATTTCACATTTATAGTTGTGTGTTGGAAGTCATGTTGTGTTCTTACTGCCCAATTGCTTTGTGTCTGAACCCAACAGGGATTATGCTGTGACTGCAGGGTTTCCATGGGATAGTTTGCATACAGTTGTCAACATTCTTTCATACTGACCAAACATTGTAATATCGTATAGTGTATTGGTTCAGTACTTTCACTGTGGTGGACAGTATCTTGGGTTTCAGTCCTATCACTGCTTTAAATATTCATACTGAGCACACCAGACTGGTTAAGGGCCAGTTGTGCAAATATGACCATGTTGCATTTTGTTCAGCTATGGCCTACTTAAACCAGGCTTGTCCAACATTAGTAGTGTATTCTGCAACTTGGGTGGACATTGACAAACACTAGCTATGTGCCCTAGGCCATTTCTAATGCTAGTCAGTGTGTTTGTCCTTCAACACACATTTTAACTGGAGTTTGCCATGACGTTTTCAAGGTTAGTATACTGTGCCTCTGTCTACCCGTGACATAAAAGTGATACCCAGGGTAAATCTACCATCTCCCATCCACTCATCAAGATTCCTCTTGAAGAGAGTCAATGAGGCACTCTCTGGCTAACCTGGACTGGGAGTTTACTCAAGAGTGGAGGGAGCTTCTGAGTTATGGATCAATCACTACAGCATGTCCTATTTATGTCAGTGCTGAGGTTCAGGTCTCTCATGTGCATAGCTCACTGGCATTCAGATTTTACAAGGTGCAGCATGTGCATTGATTCCAGCTTGGACATGGTTTTATACATCAGGCACAGATCACCTCTGGGCAGGCAGTATGGCACTGTGTGGAGCTGCAGTTTGTTTAATCAGGCAACACATGGCATCTGTTAGAGCCCTGTGATCCTCCTGGTGAGGTACTTTTGGTGTCTTTCCAATTGCTGTGTCTGCTAAGGTACATCCCACAAGGGCCATTGTACTCAATTGTGAGGCTGATGAAAGATGACTGAAGAGGTATGGTGACCTCCCCTGATCTAGATGTGAATACCTTCATGATTAGGTGGGTATATGATATGTTTCTCTAACCACTACGGCCACATGGTTGTCAAATGCAATATTTCTATTAACTTGTGTCCCCAGGTCTCTTATTACTTCTAAAGTACTTAATGGGTTAACACCTATGTGGCAATTGGTGGGCACTTACTGTTTTTCCAAAGGGGATGGCTATACACTTTTCTGCATTTAGCTTGATGACATGGCTCTGGCACCAGTTGTCTGTTTCTATGAGGCCGTTTTGTAGGATTCTTGTGTCAGCTGGAGGGTCAGGTATGATGCCCAGTTTGTAGTCATCTGCAAACTTGTTCAGACACAGTCCTTCCATGTTGGCCTGTACCTCTGGGAAATATATACCAAACAAGGGAGGTCCCAGGACTGAGCCTTGTGGGATGCCAGTTGTAGCTGGTTTGTAGTCTGACATGGCTGCAGCATTTCTGACCATGTCAGTTCTGTCCTTGAGCTGGTTTGCAACCCATCTACTTGAATAGGGGTTTATATTTAAGCTGGTGAGCTTATCTATAATGAACAAGTGGGGTATTGTATGGAAGGCTTTTGCAAAGCCCAGATAGGCTGTGTGGACCACATCCCTCTCATCAATGGCCTTGGTGACTGTTTCAAATGAGTCAAACATGTTTAAGGGGCAGGATCTGCCCTTAAGAAAGCCACACTGGGTAGGGTCCAGTGTCTGTAGGTCCCCAGTATCTTTATTTCTGAGGTCCATGATGATCCTTTCCATAGCTTTGCAGACCAAGCTAGTCAGGATTCTGGGGTGATAGTTTGCAGTATCCATTCAGGCACCACCTTTGTGGAGAGGGACCACTGTTGCTGTACACTGCTCTTTGAGTACATATCCTGTGGTAAGGCTGAGATTGAGCAGTAGTTTTATTTGGTGTTCCATTCTTCTTGGAGTTCATGTTGGACGCAGCCCAGGACACCATCTGGTACCATTGATGCTGTGTGTTTTGCTTTAGAGACGCTGGCTGTTACTTCAGCATCTGCAATGTCAGGGGGCCAGCACTCTGCTGGGATAGATATTTGGCATTTTGATGGGGGGAGGGGGATTTTGCACTGAACCTGTCAGGTTGGATGTTGGCAATGTGTGTGGGTTTGGTGTATTATTTATAATTTTGGAGTAATTCTGAGCATATCTGTGAATTTCCACCAAGGTTCCTACCATCAGTTAATAAAGCCTTGTGATTATCCTTAGTGTCCTGTACAATTTGTATCTTCATAGGTTCATAGGTTCATACTAGGCTATCTGCCCTAGGGCATTTATAAGCCTAGCCAGAGTGTGTGTGGCTTTCGCCACCCCTTGGAATGTGAATATTATGCCCATTTAGGGTTTAGTTTACTGTGCCTCTGTCTAGTAGTGACACAGAGATGACCCCCAGTGTAAACCTACAATCTCCCATGCACTCGTCAAGATTTCTCTTGAAAAGAGTCAGTGAAGGCCTCTGCCTACATGGACTGGGATTCTGTTCCAGAGTGTAGGGAGCCTCTAGGTTATGAATCTGTCCCTCCAGCACATCCTATTTATTTCTGTGTTGAGGTTCAAATCTCTCGCTCTCGTGGCTCTGATGGATTTGGATTTTCTGAGGTGGAGCATGTCCATTAATTCCAGATTGGACATGGCCTTGTACGTCAGGCATAGATCGCCTCTGAGTAGGCGGTATGCAACTGAATAGAGCTGGAGTTTCTTCAGCCGGGCAGCATATGACAAATGTTTGAGACCCTTTATCCTCTTGGTGATGTATTTTTGGGGTCTTTCTAACTGCTGCAGGTGTCGGGTAAGGTACATCCCAAATGGGGCATTGTACTCAATTATGGCCCTGATAAGAGAAGAGTATAGGGGCACAATGACCTCTCTTGATCTAGATGTGAATGCTTTCATGATAAGGTGGCCAATATAGAAGGTCTTCCTAGCCACCTTGGCAATGTGAGTGTCAAATGAGAGGTTACTGTCAACTTGTGTCCCTAGGTCCCTGATTACTTCTTCCATACTTAATGGATTACCACCTATGTGGTAATTTGTGGGTACCTTGTTTTTCCCAAAGGGTATGACTATACATTTTTTGCCATTCAGTTTAAGGCCATGGCTCTGGCACCAGTTATCCATTTCTATGAGGCCTTTCTGAAGGATGCTTGTGTCCACTGGAGTATCAATTATGGCGCTCAGTTTGCAGTCATCTACAAACTTTTTCTGCAACAATCCTCCTATGTTTGCTTGCACCTCGGAAAAATAAATGCCGAACAAGAGGGGTCCCAGGACAGAGCCCTGTGGGACACCACTTGTGACTGGCTTAGAGTCTGACATGGCTCCAGCAATTCTGACCTTGTGGGTTCTGTCCAGGAGCCAGTTTGCAACCCATCTTATGACATATGGGTTTACATTTGAGCTAGTGAGCTTGTCTATGATGCCCGAGTGGGGTATTGTGTCGAAAGCTTTTGCAAGGTCAAGATAGGCAGTGTGAACTGCCTTATCCTCATCAATGGCCTTAGTGACTGTTTCAAAAAAGTTGACCAGGTTCAAAAGGCAGGATCTGCCCTTGACAAAGCCAAATTGGGTAGGATCCAGTGTCTGTAGGTCCCCAATGTCTTTGTTTATGAGTTCCATAATGATCCTCTCCATAGCTTTTCAGACCAGGCTCATCAAGCTTATGGGGCATTAATTTCCAGGGTCTGTAGAAGCACCTCCTTTGTGGAGTGGGACCACTGTTGCTGTACGCCATTCTTTGGGTACGTATCCTGTAGTAAGGCTGAGATTAATCAGCAGCTTTATGTGCGGGTTTAGTTCCTCTTGGAGTTCATGTAGCACACAACCCTGGACACCGTCTGGTCCCATTAATGCTATGTTTTTAGCTTTGGAGAGGGTGGCTCTCACCTGGGCATCTGAGATGTTAGGGTGGCTACAATCTGCTGCGATAGATATTTCTCCTTTTGGGGGGGGGGGGGATTTGCACTGAACCTGTCTGCCAGAATGTTGGCAATATCTGTGGGTTCAGTTTATTTTGTGCCGTTTTGGACTAACTCTGAGCATATCTGGGAGTTTCCACCCAGGTTTCTACCATAAGTAAAGAAGGCCTTGTGATTGTCTTTTGTGTCCTTTGTGATTTTTCTGTCAAAGCTGGCCTTGGATGATTTTATGAGTGATCGTGTTTTTTTGCTAGTACTGATCAGAGATGCCTTTCCTTTTAGGGATTTTGCTCTGTCATGTAGTAGCTTCCTCTTCCTGTTGTAAAGTTTGTTTATGGCTGGGGTCCACCAGACAGGACGCCTGCCTTTGGGGGAATGGGTCTTGGTTTTATTTGGGATTGCATGATCCATGCATTCTTGAAGGTGTCCATAGAAAGTGTTTATAAAGGATTCAGCGGTGTGGTCTGTGGTTTCCAGTGGCCCAGGGGCCTTGAAGGATACCACTTCAGTCTTAAGAAGTGTGAAGTCGGCTTTTGAGAAATTCTTCACTGTGGTCTTTTGTGCAGGGGGTGGGGGCGGGATGTGTATTTCCAGTGAGATTAATTTATGGTCTGATCTCAGCAATAATGGGTATACTTTTGGTGTGGAGCATTGTGTCCCCATATTTGTGATGATCAGGTCTAGTATATTATCTCCTCTTGTGGGAGTGGTGACTAGTTGTTCCATTGCATTTGAGTTTATCAATTCTAGGAACCTTTGCGGTAGGGTGTTGGGGCTTGAGTAATGCTCCCAGTCTGTTTGGGTAGTTGACGTCTCCCAATATGATGGTATTTGGAGAGACATTCATACTCTCCAGTGTCTTCAGGAAGGCTGAGTGGGGTTCCTGAGTTTGAGAGGGTGGTCTGTAGCATGCTACAAACTGTACGGCAGTTTTGCCTATGGTTAGTTGTACATGGATGGTCTCTGATGCTTTGTGCGTTGCCCGTAACCTGGAGGTGTGGGTATCTTTGATGAATATGGCTACTCCCCCTCCTTTTGTGGTTTGGTCCAAGTTTTGGGGCCGAAAAGCATGATATGAGGTATAACCTGGTAGTGCTGGGGTGCTCTCAGGAGCCTTGAGCCAGGTTTCCATCACTGCACAGACATCAATGTTCTCCATACTGAGGTGGGCCTCGAGAGCATGCATCTTGAGGTTTAGACTTCTGGCGTTGAGCAGTATTACCCTTAGTATTTTTCCACTTGTGTTTTCTAGGGAGGTGGGTTTGTCTTTTGAGCCTTGCCTAAAAAAGGCACTATGGAGGTGGCAAGAGCCTTGGCCAATATCAGGAAGCCCACGGGTGACAGGTGCAAGCCATCCCTTGTGAAGCAGCGTGGCTTGTCAAGCATGTCATCCCGAGCAGACAGACATTGGATCCCCTTAGAATGACACCAGTAAATGAGCCAATTGTTAAAGCTGATCATTCTATGTTTGTACTGTGGCATCATTCTTGGTGAGGGTAAGATGCTGCTCAGGGTCAGGGTCATAACAGCCTGGGATACATAATCAGAGAGCTCCTCTGTATCTCTTTTCATGTAGTCCAGGGAGGTACATCTCAGGTCATTCACACCGGCATGGACAATGACTGAGTCATATTTGTACTTGCTTTGGAGTGACCTGAGTGCTTGTGTTATGTGGCGGATTCTAGTGCCCAACAGGCAGCTTACTGTAACCTTTTCCTTGTTCAGTCTGGTGAGCAGGACATCAGTGTGTCTGACTATGGAGTCACCTATTGCAAGTGTACCAGGCATGTTATTTGGCCTTAAGGGCTGTGACTGTTTGGCACACTGACTTTGTGAACTATGTGTTGCATGTGCTATGTTTTGAGGTAGTGGTTGCTTGGGTGTCTGCTTTGGAGGCCTCTGTTGTTTTGGTAGGTTTTAATTAGAGCCTCTGGGAATGTTTTTTTGTGTTTATGTGTTTGGTTTGCAGTTGTGATAGGTCTATGTGAGACTGGGTTTGTGGTGTGTGTGGTTACCTTTGCCTCCTGACTGTTTTTGCCAGTACTGAGTTCAGAGAGCTCAGCCTCCAGTTTGGCTAAATAGTTGCATCTCTCACATATATTTGTATTTGTTGGGGGGGGGGGTTGTCTGTGTACATGAGGCAGGTGTAACATTGCCTCAAGATTCCCAGATTCAACTTGTTGTAGCTGGCCTTAGAAGATTTTATGTGTGGCCATATTTTTTTAACATAATACTGATCAGTGATTACTTCCCTTTTTGGGTTTTGCTCTATCATGTAGTAGCTTCCTCCTTCTCTTGCATGGTTTGGTAATGGCTGGGATCCACCAGGCCAGATGCCTGCATGTATGGGATTGGGTCTTGGTTTTATTTGGGATTGCATAATCCATGCATTTCTGAATGTGTTCATAGAATGCATTTATAAAGGGTTCTAAGGTCTGGCCCATATTTTCCACAGGCACAAGGCCTTTAATGGATTCCACCTCAGTTTGGAGGAGTGCAACATTTGCTTTACACATGTTTTTCACTGTGGTTTTCTGCCCAGGGACTGGGGTCAGGATGTGAATATCCAGTGAGATTACTCTATGGTCTGATCTTACCAGTGAGGGATACACTTCTCATCTTGGGCATAGAGTACTCATGTTGCTGATTATCACATACAGTATGCTTACCCCTTTTGTGGGAGTGGTAAGTTTGTTCCATAGCATTTTGGTTTATAAATTCTAGGAACCTTTGGCCTAGGGTGTTGGAGCTAGAATAATGCTCCCAGTCTATGTTTGAGTATTTTCAGTCACCCAGTATAATGTTGTTTGGAGAGACCTTGATATTTTCATGTGTTCTGAAGTAGGCCAAGTGCGGTTCCTGGAGTTAGGAGGGTGGTCTGTAGCAGGCTACTAACTGGTAGGCAGTTTTAAACACTTCTACTTGCTCGTGGATAGTCCATGCTGCTTCTTGCTGTGATACCAACCTGGGGGTGTGGTTATCCTTGACAATTATTGATAGTCACCCTCCTTTTGTAGTTTGTTCCATGTTTTGGGGCTGTAAAGCATGGTATGAGGTGTAACCTGGTAGTGTTAGGGTGCTCTTGTGAGCCTTGACCCAGGTTTCTGTTAGAGAACAGATATCAACATACTCCATGCTGAGGAGAGTTTGGACTGCATGCATCTTGCAGTTTAGACTTCTAGCATTGGGTAGCATTACCTCTAGGTTCTTATGCCTTGTGATACCTATGGAGGTGGGTTTGTGTTTTGAGCCTTACCTATTCAAGGCACGGTGGGGGTGACAACAGCCTTTGCCAGTATCCAAAAGGCCAGGGGTGATAGGTGCAAGTCATCCGTAGCAGGTGGAGCATCATGTCTTGCTCAGCATGTCATCCCAGGCTGACAGGCATTGTATCCCCTTTGACTAAAAGCAATACTTAAGCCAATTATTGTAATTGATCATCTTGTCTTCATATTGTGACATCATGCTTGGTGAGGGTAGGATGTTAGTCAGGGTCATCAAGTTTGCATATACTACATGGTGTTACATTGCTTAACACATGGCAATCATGCCTCAGGTGGTGCTGCAGGGCTGTCTATGTTGGATGCACATACTACACTCCCTGTACATGTTTGAAAGCAGGTTGTGTCAACTTAGGCATCCCTTTTACTATATGTGTGAGTCAGAGAGAGGTATCATTTCCAGGGTTCCTACTGAGCCAGTGTATGTGCTATGCGTTGCCTCTTTGCCAAGGCCAAGGCATACTGGGCATGCCTCCTTCTGTCTACTGGGGCAGGCTCAGGTTGTTCCTCCTCTGAGTCACGCTCTGCCTGTGATGGCCTTGGCAATGGTGGGGGGCTGTTTGGCCCAGCCCTATGCTGGTCCTGCTGCAGCTGTTTTCACAGAATCATATTATGTAGCATAGCACATACCATGACAATTTGGGTACATGTAGTTGGTGAGTACTGCAAGGCTCCACCAGATGTGTCCAGGCACCGGAACTGTGACTTGAGCAACCCAAACACACGCTCAACTACATTTCGTGTTTGTGCATGTGCCTCATTATGGCGTTCTTGTTCAGGTGTGTGTGCATTTCTGATGGGTGTCATCAGCCATGGCTCCAGTGCAAAGCCAGCATCCTCCACTAAGTGACAATGTGGGATGTCCCCATTGGCAAATGTCTGGTACAGCTGTGTCAAATGCCAGATATGGGAATCATGGTAGCTTCCAGGGCAGCCAGCACACACATTCATTATTATGCCCTGGGCATCACACATGACCTGGCAGTTGATGGAGGGGAAGCCCTTGCGGTTAATGTAGGCCCTACCCTGCTCACCAGCTGGTGCTTTGATGCGTATATGTGTGCAGTCTATTGCACCCACTACTTCAGAGTATTCCACTATTTGCTGGAAGAGATGCATATTGCTGGCCAATACCTCATGGGAATTGGGGAAATATACATGATCACCAACATGTGCTGACATGGCATCCAGGAACTGGTGCAGTACCCCGGATGCTGATGCCTGTGATATCGCCATCATATCACCAGGTGGTCTCTGGAAGGTACCAGTTGCTAGTATTCTTAGGCCAACACATACCTTGGTTTCCACTGGAATGGGTTCCCCTCTGTTGGTTCTGTGTGTGAGGCGTGGCCTGCACAGCTCAACAATTTGCTGTAGGAGGTCTCTGTCCACTCTATAGTGCTCCACTATCTCCAGCTCATGTAACCCCTGGTAGGTGACCCTGGGTCTGTACAGTCTTTTCCGTCTCCTCACTGTGGGTTGTCCAGCAGCATTTGCATAGTCACCACCCTCAGCATGTTGCATATGTCTCCTTATAACAGCTATGGCAGCCCCTAGCATTTTTGGTCTGAGTGAAACTTTTTCACTTTTCACTTCTAATAGCTTACTCCTCTGTTGCAGTGTCTCTTGAGAGAAACATACTGCACTGTTGTTTGCAGAGTTTTAAGTGCTGGGCTGGGCTACTGTTCTGCCTGTGTAATTGCCTGCTTCTGATTGTTTTCACCTGCTAGCTCTGCCAGTATTCCCTGCTAGCTTCCTACTATTTCTTCTGCTTCCTTTTTCCTTTCTGTTTCCTCAGGGGGGAGCGACGAGCATACAAGTGCAAACACGCTCACAGCGGCTAACACATGCGCACATATGCTTAGACGGACTACAATCTGCTTATTCTGGTTAAAACATGCGCACACCAGCACAAACAAGCTTACAGGTCTTTAAACAGACTCCCACATACTTACTCCAGCTTAAACGCGCACACTCACGCTTACACGCGCACTCTCTTACTCGCACCTCCCAGCGTGCACACATGCTCATGCACGCCCAGCAAGAAACTTTGTTGTTATCCATAGTGTACACCTTCTATTTCTTGGCTTTCCCATGCCTACTTGTTGACACTGCTCTTTCCATGATGTGTGACTGACATCTTTCACATGCCACTGTGCTCCAATGAGCTTCATTTCTTTCATACACCCCCCTGTGATGTCACCTATCTCCTACTCTGTCACTCCCCCTAATCCTACTTCTACACTCCAGGGAATGTGCTCATTTGCTATGTGACAGTGTGATTCACTATCCTAATACTCTTTTACATAGGATTGCCTACTAATGCTTAGTTACATGTCTTACACTCAGCTTTCCCCCTTAGCAACCCCTACTCGGTGGCCATGTTGTTTTCAGCCTGCTATTCCCTTACATTGTACGTTCATGCTTTGCAAAAAATCCATGTTTGTAAGTTTTAAATTTTTATTTTTCTGTTTTTTATAGCGCAGCCAGTTTGCGCGGCGCTGCGCTACGTTTAAACATTGGCGATCGCCTGAAAAAAAAAACATTTTTATTTCATTTTTGCATCGGGGTACATTGCCAGTGGCCACATATTTGGCCATTGGCATGCTGCCTGGAACATATGCAACCTTTATTTGGAGCTGACAAGGCTCCATTGTGTTATTTGCAGAACGGTACTCAGTTGTCAACTGAGTACATTTCTGCAGATAACACAGCTCTTTCACGGGCAGGGATCTGCTTCCTGGATCACTAACTTACCTCATTTGCATGCCTTTCAGCTGCAAGTGAGGTAATTAGCATATCCACAACCTGTCCGTGTAAGAGCCATTTTAGGTGCTCTCTTACACGCAAATACAGGCTGTTCCTGGATAGCGATGGCTGCATGGAGTCTTACACTACTCTTAGACTCCATGCAAGCCATCGTGAATCCTGCCCAATGTGTCAAAATGAGGTAAAACAAAGACAACTTACAAAACAATAATTTAGCTCTATATTCTGTCCTCGAAAAGGCGGTTCAGCAAATGGCATTTACATCGAAATGCCATTCAACAAACTGTTCATAGTGAGATCATGGTATAGTGAAGATCAGAATATCTGCCCTTTTCTCACTGTAGTGCGATCTCAGAGTTGGTATACATGATTAGCGGGGTAGCACAGCCCCCCACAAGAGCAGGTTCACTGACTGGCATTTTCGTTGTAAATGACATTTGCTGAATTGCATTTTCAAGGACATAATATAGACCCAAATAATTGAATTATTAGAGAAATTTTAGACAGTTTTTAGAAGTTAAAGTTAAACTGGTGTAATACATACAGGAAATGCAATATGAAGATAGGAAATAGTAAGTTATTACATATCTAGATAAAGTTATGAAGTAAATTAAACTGGGGAGTAAGGACTTGTAAGTTATGACTAGGAACTTGTTCATATTTAGCAATATTGTTATCCTGAGGTCAAGCAAAAACAGAGACAGATTTTGGCTAAGAACTATTTCACAATGGTTTTGAAGGACTGGGGGGGAGGGTATTGACCTCATGGATATAGGTAAGGAGTTCCATGCCTTAGCAACATGGTACAAATATAGATCATGACCTGCAGATTTGATAGGGTTGTGGACAGAAACGTTTTTCCTCACTGAATCATAACGGAGTATGAACATAGTTGTATAGAATGGTATTTAGTGATAGTCAAGTAGATGATAGCTAGCTAATGTTGTCAGTGGGAAGAAGCTCTGTATATGTTAGTTGAAGTGCTAGTTCTAACCAATTTAGGCTTTCAGTGCTATACAGCAGTGGGTTCTGAAAGGGGTGTTTGCTGCAAATTTAGCCACTTTATTATAGCATTGCTCAAATTGTGCTTTATGTCCTTCGTGGAAGTTACTAAGAATGGGTGCTCCTTAAACTATTGAGGGGAGGTGCTAAGTAGTGACGAGTGTCGCTTTAGTTGTGTTGGTGATAAAGATTTTGATCTCTATAGCATTCCAAGTTTTTGGTGAGTTTTTTATGCATTTTTGTATGTGCATGTGAAATGTAAGATTATAGGTTCAGAGGTAAGGTAAGTACTAGGCTAGCTGCTCTTGCAGGCCACTTTATCTAGCTAATTTCCCTTTTTTGTTTGAAATAACCTATCCCACTTGGTTGTAGATTAGCCTTACCTGTCCCATGGTTGAACATGACATATTACCCATAATGAGAATAACTGGGATCATCCACTAAAAGTACTAAAGGCCACACCAATAGAAAAGAAAAGACACAAGCAGAGTAAGGGACCACAATATTATGCTGTAGCACAAGTAAAAGTTGTTTATTCCTTACAGGTTAAAATCGCACATTCACATAAGCGCTTTTGTCTCTGTTAATTCAGAGACTTCTTCAGATAACCAAAATAGACAATAAACCATTTTTTATATAAAATCTAATCAGTTATGTCATCAGTACTACGCCCCCTAATTAGTACAACAAGCCTACCAGCACACTCAGTACATTACATATGCATGACAGAATTAAAGCTAAATTACAGTTCTCATTTATAAATATAGTAAAATTACAAAATGAAATAAATGATAGTAAATAATCACTATATATACAGGGATCATGACAAAATAAATACCATAAAAGGCATTAATTAAAGCCCATAAAATCCTTAAAACCTTAAAATCTATATAAAATGCATGTGATACATTAAAATTCATCTGTCTAGAGCTTTCAACTTTAAGAAACAGGACTGTGAAAATGTATTATTAAGACCTGGCCACTGTATGGCGTTTGTTCTCAGTTGCCATAAGGCCTTATGTTTTTCTAATATAAGTGATCAGGGACCACCTCTTTTATCAGGATAAGGACCCCAGTAATAGCAAATTTAAGATTATGGTCCACAAATTCTAAGCAATGCTTTGCCAATGCATTTTTTATATTTTTATTCCTTATGTCCCTGAGATGTTCATATATGCGATTCTTGAACTTCCTCTCTATCCTTCCAATATAAAAACAGGGACATTTGGAGCAAAATGCACAATACACTATTTTTTTAGTATTACATGAACACTTCTGATTTAACTTTACAATTGTATTATTAATATTGAAACTAGAGCCTTCCTTAACATATGGACAATAGTTATAACTTCTACACTTATGCAAAGACCCACTTAAACATCCTTTTGGGGTGGTTTTCCAGAATAGTTTTTAGGCATTTCCCTTTCTATAAACAACACTGGGTTTTTCTCCCACAGATTCTCTAATGTCCTTACTATTAACCATTACCAACCAGTTCTTGGAGAGTATATCAGCAATATTCCTACTTGAACTATTAAAAGTTGTCACAAATGCAGTATTAAAATTCTGTGCCTTAGATTCAACACAATACAGATTGTTAGGACTAACATCATTGAGAAAGGTGGGAATTCCTGTGTTTTCAGTATTAATATTCATGTCAGTATCAAATTGGTTTAATATAGGTAAAACATGTCCCCTTTCTCTCGTTTATTACTTCCAGCATAACCTTATTCACTAAATTGGATGGGAAACCCCTGCAAATAAACATGTCTTTCAACTTATCACATTCATCCAAGAAGCTGTTAAAAAGTGTAACCATGCATGCAGCCCTTACAAACTGCCCTTTAACCACAGCTCTTTTTTTTTTTCAAAACAGGTTTATTGTTTTAACATATAAGAGAAATATCATAACAATTTTATAACCACAGCTCTTTTTTGTTTGTAAGGGTGAGAACTTTCATAATGTAAATAACTGTTGGAGAATGTGGATTTCCTAAAAAAATTTGATTTGAGTACTTTTTGTTCCCTGTCTTTCATTAATTTGATATCTAAATATGAAATTTGATCAGCACCAGTAGTATGGATAAACTTCAAAAAGATTGTCGAGCTATTCACATAATCTAAGAACTCATAAATCATTTTGGGGGGCCTTGTCCAAAAAATAAAAATGTCATCCAAAAACCACATGTAACACTTACAAAATGAGAAGTAAGAGGATTTTAACAGAAATGTGTTTTCCCATTGAAGCATTACGACATTAGCGTAAAAGGCTCACACCTGCTGAACCCATAGACACACCCTCCAGTTGTAGATAAAACTCATTATTAAATAAGATAAAATAGTTGTACAAGACAGTCTCAATTAATTGTTCATAAACATTAACCTTGCTGTAGGCTATTCCCTTTTCCACAAAATAGTCACAAAACCACTCAATACCTAACTTGTGTGGTATGACTGTATATAGATCTTTGACGTCAATGGTTATAAATACCCCTGTGTCGGTACAATCAAGACTGTTTATTCTTTTCAAAAAATCCAATGAGTCTCTACACAAGTGGACCTCACCTTCCAGTACCTCTTTCTATTGTAAATCTAAGTATTCAGCAATAGGTTGTGTAACAGATCTTCAACCATCCACAATGGGTCTTATTGGGGGATCATTAAGGTCTTTATGGATTTTAGGCAAGCCAAAAATGGAGGGTGTCCTTGGGTGGGTTACGTTCATGTAATTCAATTCATCGATGGTAATACTACCTTCAATAATTGAGTTCACCTCTAATCCTCCTGTAAGCTCCATTTAATTCATTTAACGAAACTTTTTTATATGTTTTACCATCTAATATCCTTTTCATTTTTGCATTGTACAAATTGACATCCATAATCACCACACCTACACCTTTATCTGATTTTATGATTTTCACCCCACCATTAGACTTCAATTTCTGTAAACATTCATATTCCTCTTTGGACATATTGTATGTTTTATTTTTAAACTTTCTGCCATCCAAATTCAGAAAATCTAGTTCACATAGGTTTTCGAACAACTGTAAGGATGGATGAAGTGGGGGATTGTAGGTGCTAGATATGTACAATGGATTTCTAGTATATTCCACATTATGGAACATTATATTCAAATTAAATTTTCTTACAAATTGTTTTAGATCTACTATGGTGTTGCTCACATCCATAGATTTTGCTGGAACAAAGGACATACCTCTAGCCAATAAATCACATGTGGCCTGATATATATATATATATATATATATATATATATATATATATATATATATATATATATATATATATATATATATATATATACAGGGAAAAAAATGAACACTTTAAAGTCACCTTATGGGTTGAGATGAATAGTGGGGCAGCTTACTGGGATTATCAAGTCAACTATCTCTGGCCTTGTGTGCTGTATCTCGGGCCGCCTCTCATATTCCCTCTGGATCATACCCTAGATAATTTGAGTGTACCGATGCCTAAAATAAATCATTCATGAGCTGCATCTGCCCATTTGTAGTCCATGGAGAACTTCTGGGGTAAATTGTTTTCCCATCCATATAACTAAGTTGCACTCGAAAATGGACAGGGATGAAAGTTGCTTGATGTGGATGGGGAGTCTACCACAGCAGCAGTGTCCTCTGAAATATACCTGTCCCTCCAAACTGTTCTATTAATGTTGCAGAAGAGGTTTAGACACACAGGCAAAGTATTTCTGATGCAGTATGACTTACTGATGTGCAGTAAATCTACTAGTAATAGGTCAGAGGATGCCTTCTATGACAGACAAAGGTCACGTCTTTGGAGTACTTAGGATACCAAGTATAGTGGCAAGGATTTCAGTTGGTCCATGTAGGACCTGTTGTTTAGGCCTTGTATCCTTTAAGTGAGGTATCTGTGGGATCTCCACTTGATGCATGTGTCTAAACAGATGCCAAAGGGAGCATTATAGGCAATGATTGGCCCAATGAAATCTCAGTAAAGGGGGGTCAATAACATCCCTAGATCTAGACCCAATCCCTTTGTGTATAATCTGTGAAATATAGAAGGACTTTCTTACAACAGGCATAAATTTGTCAAAAGTTAAGTCACTGTCCAGATAAGTACCCAAATCATTAACAAATGGGTCAAGTCTTACGTGCATATTGTCAGTGTGGTAGTTCCCAGGCATAGATGACTTCCCAAAAGATACAGTAATGCATTTTTTATTATTTAGTTTTAGACCATGATTTTGAGTTTTTTGGGTCATCAATAAATTACTTATTTTGTGCATATTGTCTACGTTTTTCTGCCCATGCTATTTGCAGCCTATAATTTGAGATAGTACACAACAGATCCTGATCTGTTCTGATACTGTGCATTGCTTTTGTCATATCTATCTTTCTGAGTATTTGTCTTGATCTGTTCCCTCTGCTGTACTCTATTAACAGTAACACTTCTTGTCTTAAATGCTTTATAGTTTTCTCTATTCAGTACTTACATGATGGCATTTGATTTCTTCCCTTCCTTTCCCTTATTACACTGCGTTTTTGTGGTAAGACTTTATCTGTTATTTAGCTGCAAGTTAATATAGCCTATTTACGTCTGTTAAATTATACAAATTTCTGTTGACAGATTTTATTACTGTGTTCATTTGTTTAATCTGAATTCTAACATTTTGGGTTTTATTGCCTTTTTGTAATATGTTTTTTCATTGATCAAAAGTCTAACCATCTCTATTAAGTAAAGTAGCTGTTACCTTTGCTCTCCATTTGCTGTAGAGACTCCATGGAAAGTTCCTGAACACCTTCCTGTGGCATGTTCTCTTCATCTGCATCCTGCATCATCTGTTGCTTTTTCATATAGGAATTCACTTGTCTGTCACTACACAACATTGACTGTGTCAGATTTGCCAATGTTTCTTGCTGTGCAACTCCAACTGAACTTTTGTACTCATTTCTTACTGAAAGCTGTAGAGAATCCTCATGTGGCAAGTGATCAAATGCTTCCTGTTCCACCTGTTTCTCCTTAATGTGTTACTTTGGGGGCTAATTGTTCCATCAAGCTGTGACATAAACTAGGTTAAACTCTTTACACTAAATCCTTCACATTGGAAGTATTCCATAACTTCAACTTCTATTTGTTTAACTTCTACTGTACTAATCTTCTGTTTTACATTCCCTCTTGGTGATCTTATTTTTTTGTGTGGTGAAAGTTTCCATACCTGGATACACTGTGCATATTTTTCTTCAAATATATTTGGAGATGCTTTCTGGTATGATTGCTTTGGCTTTCTCCTTTGCATAAATATTGCAGCAAATCAGATCTCTTTCTTTCCCATGTCCATGTATATTTTCATGCCTTTCAAAAATCTATAGGTGGTGTTTTTCTTTTTATTCATTTTTTGTACTTTCTTGGTTGCTTCTTTTTCCAAATGGCCCAACGTTTTTGTCTATATAATGGTTTTCATGGATCTATTGTATTAATGAACTCAAAAATGCATTTGAAAGTTTTAAAAGTTTTTCTGAAAGTATTTTTCTTTCCTCTGATTTGTCTCTTGATCTTTTTGAAAATCTTCTATCTGGAAATTTTGGGCTTCTATAAGGTGCTGCTGTCCATAAAGATCACAAGTGACAAGCAGGGATGAATTATGATTTCCCATCTGTTGGTCCAATATGTTGTTTGAATAAGCTTAAATAAGAGCTCTGTTTCACATAAATGGGGAGTCTTTTCCAGGAAAAAGGGTAATCTCACAAACACATATCTGTTCCTCTAACATGTTTTACTTATGTCACAGATGCAGTTTAGATTCTTAGATAGGGTAATTCCTGTGCTGTTTGTTCTGTGAATGCGTAGTATGTCCATCAAGGCTGGATCTGAGAAGGCCTTGTAAGCTAGGTTTAGATCATCTCCCAGTAGTCTGTAGGATACTGAGCTCAGGGACAAGGGTTTTGTGTTTTCCTCATAGGACATGTTATTTATACCCTTTATTCTTTTAATGAGGAATGTCTGTGGCTACTATAGTTGTTACACATGCCTGGTCATGCACATGCAGAAGAGTACTCTATTACTGGTCTAATGAGGGCTAAGGATCGTGGAATTATGATCTCCTTATGTCTGGATGCCATGCCATAACTTGTAACTTGCTCCACATAGAAGGATTTTCTCACCACCGTGGACACATGGTGATCAATGTTCAGGTTACTGTCAACCTGAGTTATCAAGTCCCTTACCACTAGGTCTACTCTTAGGAGAGTGTTATCGATGTTGTAATTTTCAGAGGTGGTCATATTTCCTATGACTTCAGAGAAGTGTATTCCAAACTGGAGAGGTCCAAGTGCTGAGTCCTGTGGAACACCACTAGTAACAAGCCTATTGGTGGAGGTGGATTCCCCCATCCTAACTTCATGTGTCCTACCCATGAGCCCTTTGAATATCCATCGGGTTACATAGAGATTTATATCTAAACTTTTGTGCTTGTCAATAATTCCCAAGTGAGGTAGTGTATTGTATGCCTTTACCAGGTTGAGGTAGGCCGTATGTGCTTTTTTGCCCATCATCCATGGCTCAACTGGCCTTCTTACGACCCCAAACTAGGATGGGTCCAGTGTTTGTAGATTTCCTGTGTATTTATTGGAGACATTATAACTTTTTCCATGGCCTTGTATATAAGACTAGTCCAACTTATGACTCTGTAGTTCCCTGGTTCTGTTGATGGTCCAGCTTTATGTAGAGGGATGACTGTTACAGTTCTACATTTCTTATGACCGAAGCCTGGCTGGAGACTGTGACTGAATAGACATTCTAGTGGGCTTGAGGGGTCATTTTTCAAACTAAATAGGAGACATCCTTGGATATTATCAGAGCTCATTGCTGTAGTGTGTTCAGCTCTGGAGAGCGCAGTGAGGACCCATGGTTTAGTAACAGTAGGGGGGTTAAGTGGTAGAGGGTATTTCCTGGGGAGTAACTAGTCATCTTCAAGTCATATGGACTCTGTCTTCTTCTTGTACCTTATTGCTGTCATGTAACACTTTTGAGTACAGTTACTGTCACCTACTCTTTTATCTTGGAATTTGGTAACTACTTTAGGCAATTAAATGTTTCTGTCAAGGCTTCTCTCTCTCTGCACTATAAGGTTGCGAGGTATGCCTTCATTTATAACTGAAGTGTCATTAAATCACAAGAAATTAATGGCTGTTATTGCATGTATATTCCTATATAATAGACAAACCTTTTTTTTTTTTTTAGTTAGAACTAGCCAGTACAACTTTATACATACATAGATAAGTAAACAGACACACATATTCCATGTGAAATTGTAGTTTCATTTATTTTACAAAATAAATAAACAAGCAAACAGACACACCGGTTCCATGTGAAGTCATGGTTTTATTTAATTGACTGTTATATAACTATCATAGCTAGGCATAGATGGATATAATTTAATAGGTTTACAGTGAAACAGTGTAAATTTCCAATAAAAGCAAGTGTGATATTTTGTGGCAAAGAAACAATTTGCTGTTGAATCACAACAATGCAAGGCATCTATAATACATATTCATTAGTGTAAAGAACACCATTATACATGTTGTTGTGTCTTTTGGCTTTTCCCGGTTAGGGGTCACCACAGCGGAACTCCCGTCTGCTAATGATTGGCAGTAAATTTTTTACGTGCCGAGTTGCCAGCCCTGACGCACAACCTTCAATGAAGGTACGCCCATTCACGCATGTCTCCACAGAGAAGATGCTCTAGCTAAGAATCAAACAGGACGTCATACTGTGAGGCGACAACGCTACCATTACACATGAAACTAAAAAAATAAATAAATAAAAATGGAGAGTTCTGTCTATACTTAACATAGCCACTCTGTTAAACAGCTTATTAATATTTATATATTTTACATATGTACATACATACAAATACTTCAGACATGAGCAATAATGCTGTTCTTACATGCAAAGTGATAGTTATAATTTGACCTCATTTCCATTTCTTATATTTTTTCAACTGTCATCTTGCTTGGATTCCACTTTGCATTTTGCCAAACTGTTTGACATTCTTTCAGGAAATGGTATAATTCTTTATTCTATTTACAGTTTTCTGTTTGTGTCTTGCACCATGGAGCTTAGGTTTTGATTAAAAAGGGTCTGTCAGCCTCCCACTTATATGGTTATCAAACTGAAATTAATAAGTAAAGAAAAAGATAAACAACCGAATAAAGAAATAAGAGGAATAAATTAAATTATTTCATTATTTCAGACAGAGGATAAGTTTAATTTGTGGTACCTTGGAGAGTACAGCACACATCTGTTTGTTGTTTTCATTACTTATTAAAGTAAACAATTATATGTTTGTTTACAGGTACCTTGTTATGTGTGTATATAGTTTGTGCTCTTACAGAACAAAAACACAATGGGGGGGTATTCTGAAGGGCGAACTAGTACAGTGTATAAAGCTAAACCTTACAGTAATGACATTCAAATGAGATGGATTATTATTTATTTTACATTTGTTGACTGGGACTGTCTGACTAAGCTCACAACATTTTACAGCAGAGGCCCAGGGAGAAAAGCTCCAAATTATACAAAACAAATAAAACATTAAATAACAACTGAAATATACAAGTGGTTAACAGACCTCATACAGTAGTTACAAAATTAAACCACACTAAAAACAAAAGGATGATAATAAAAGCATAGGAAGCAAACTTTTATAATAAAAGAAAGTTTGTAAATCTAAAGAGCAGTAGGCAGTGTATTACAAAAGCTTAGGACATTACATAGAAGCTACATACAGTGGATATAAAAAGTATACACACCCCTGTTAAAATGCCAGGTTTTTGTGATATAAAAAAAAGCACAATAAATCATTTCAAAATTTTTCCCACCTTTAATGTGACCTATAACCTGTACAATTCAATTGAAAAACAAACAAATCTTTTAGGGGAAAAAATATAAAAAATAAAAAACGTACAATGCACTGGTTGCATAACTGTGCACATCCTTAAACTAAAACTTTGTTGTGTGTGTACACCCTTAAACTAATACAGCAATCAGTCTTCTTGGGTACACACCTGCATCAATTAAAGAAACTCTGATTAACTCCAAATAAAGTTCAGCTGTCCTAGTAGGATTTTCCTGAAATTTACTCAGTTGCCTGCTACAGGAAAAGCCATGGTTCACAGAGATATTACAAAGCATCAAAGGGCTCTCATTGTTGAAAGATATCAGTCAGCAGAAGGGTACAAAAAAATTTCCACAGCATTGGATATACCATGGAACACAGTGAAGACAGTCATCAAAAAGTGGAGAAAATATGGGATAACAGTGACGTTGCAAAGAACTGGATGTCCCTCCAAAACTGATAAAAAGACCAGATGAAAACTGGTCAGGGAGGCTGCCAAGAGACCAACAGCAACACCGAGGGAGCTGCAGGAATTTCTGGCTAGTACTGGTTGTGTACTATATGTGACAACAATCTCCCGTATTCGCCATATGTCTGGGCCATAGGGTAGGGTTGCAAGACAGAAGCCTTTTCTTACACAGAAAAACATCCAGGCCTGGCTAAAATTTGCAAAACAATACATCAGGTCTCCCAAAAGCATGTGAGAAAATGTGTTATGGTCTGATGAGAGCAGGGTCTTTGGGATATAGTAAGGTTTCATTTTTAGTGGATAGGTATTAAGATATTTTACTTTGTTTTTGGATGTAAGAAGGTAGGAGGGAGAGATTTTTATTTTAGGGAATAGGATATTCATTGGAAAGATAGCTGCAGAGATAGCTATGGGTTTCTGAGGGTAAGAAAATGTATGTGAGTGAGGGGTGGTGGGGGCTAGCCCTTGGTGTGCTTGTCTTTGCCCTAAGAAAAACAGTCAGCCAACTGAGCATACACTTGTGCACTCCATTCACATGGAAGAGCACCAGCAGGGTTCAAGGTGATCAAACATGCAGGATGCTCCAGTCCACAAAAGGTAATATTGGAAGGTGAAATGTGTGTCTTACAGGTTATGCCCAGGTTCTGCAAATAAAAGACAATAATGTTAGGTGAGGTAGAAGAGGTTATTTTTCAGCTATCTTTCCTAAGTGATGTACTTTCATTTTCCAAATTTCTTGATGTTCTCCTATGATGTCCTTGCCCACTGCACAGGAGAAGCTGCCGCTATGCTAAATGAGCATGGAATCTAACTAAGCATGTGGTATATATATATATATATATATATATATATATATATATATATATATATATATATATATATATATATACATATATATATATATATATATATATATTTGGGGTTCAAGTTTTAGGACTCTACCTTTTTCTTCAATACAGCCCTCACCTGAAGCTGGGTAAGCCGGGTACCCTTCTCATGGCAGAAAACTGTTCCTTATTAAGTACCACTCAGTGGTAAAGCTGTGTGAGTGGACTTCTGTGTTATAGGCACAGTGTCTATTAATGTTGCAGGCATTGTACTACATTCTATTCTCTGGCTCCTGAGGCTGGAGCCAGCCACTGGTTCTTCACCTCCTGATCAGTCATAGGTTTCTCCTAATTATCATTAGCATATTCCTATTTTAACCAGCCAACTGCTTCACATAGAGCTGATAAACAACAGGCCATGAAAAATAATCTGCTGCATTATTGATGACATATATTTTGGAGTTTGTCCCATAAGGCTCACACTACCTCTCCATGCCTTTGTGCAGCCAGCTGATTGCTTGCCAGGTGTAATGTGGCCTTCAACCTGTTTTAATCAACCTCTAACAGTAGCAAGGTGTGTGCCCTCCATTGTTTTATTGCTACGAGACATACAATTGGACAACCTTGCATCTTCTTATTGTCTCTAAACTGCTGTAGTACCCTTTCATAAGTAATCTAATTAGCTGTACTGAGGATGTTTATTATCTGTTATTCTCATATGTCCACTGGTACTGTGAATAAATCTGTACCCACACTGGTACTGGTGCGGCTTCCAGTGCCACTCTCTTGAATTGAGCCCACCGTGAAAGCAACATAGTGTAAAATGTCCAATTATTCTTCACCTCACCCTTTTTGCTGATTGCTCCCTGCCTGAGCAATACATATGTTGTCCGATTTTGAGTTGGGAGTACCTTGTTTGCCTTCTCTTTGTATATCCAGGAAGAACTCTAACTATGTAATGGTAAATTAATGTCTCTATGCAATTACTCTTGGCCACCTGCTGTTGAGCTTGCTTCTTCTTAAGTACCTCCCCCACCAATTTTTTAGGAATAAGGCAACAGTTATCCTGAAAAAAAATGCAGTGCAGTCTGAGGGTGTGCCAGCACAGAAGTAAGATATCTAAAAATTTAGATGCCCGAAGGCAAGAATACTCTTGTTACTTGATAGGTTCATTGGTGGTTACTACGCTATTGACCTAAAGGCCTTTATAAGCCTAGCCGTGTGTACCCAATATAATTCTAGAGAAACCATTACAAAGGATCTAGCCTAAACTCAAGATCTTAGTTAGCAATGGCTACCCATATCTAGGAGGGTTATAGGTGAAATCCCCAGCAAGGAATTTATGGTTTTCCATCCAGTCATCCAGGCTACACACAAACAGGGTCATAGAGGGCTTTGTATGATGTGAACTGGCAGTCTATTCCAGAGGAGTGGTAACCTCTGAGAGGCATAACTGTCTCTCCAGCAGGCCATATTTATGTCACAGGCCAGATTAAGTTCCCTGGAGCAAGTGACCCTTATCCCATTTGAGTTTTAGATGTGCAGCATTTCCATTAGGTTTGGATCTGAGATTGATCTGCAGGCCAGGCACAAGTCTTCTAAGTAGTCAGTACGCAACTGAGTACAGTGACGGTGACTTCTATGTGTCGGTGTAGGACATGTGGTGGAGACAATGTAATTTTCTTGGTTATAAATCTCTGAGGCCTCTCAAGTTGCTGCAGGTGCCTTGTAAGGTACATACCAAAGGGAATCTTGTACTCAATTACTGGCTTGATAAGGGTCGAGTACAGGGGTGTTTTGACCTTTTTTCTCTGTTGAGATTACCTCTTTTGCTCTTGAGGCAATGGCTTTGATAATGGGGTGAGCAACATAGAATGCCTTCCTTACCACAGTAGATACATGATGGTCAAAGTTTAGGCTGCAGTCAGCTTGCATTCCCAACTCTCTCACTAGTGAGTTGTTATATTAGGGTATTATTATATGATAGTCTGCAGGGATATCATTTTTACCGAAGGGGATGATAATGCATTTTTAGCACTGATTTTAAGTCCACAGCTTTGGCACCAACCATTGATATGTGTAAGCCCCTCTTGAAGTATATTGACATCGTTTGGGGATTCAGTGATTGCACCTAATTTGCAGTCACCAGAAATTTAGTCAGGCACAGCCCCTCTGTTTTTGCCTGAACTTCTGAGACGTATATTCCAAACAATAGGCGGCCCAGCACTGACCCCTGTGGAACTCCACTGCTGACAGTTCTGCTGGTTGAGGTAAAGTCCCCAACTTTGACTGAGTGTGATTTGTGGGTGAGGCAGTTAGCAACCCACCTGACAACATAAGGGTTGATATTCAACTGGGAGAGTTTATCAATGATGCCCAAATGTGGGACTGTGTCAAAGGCCTTTGCTAAGTCAAGGTAGGTTGTATGCACAGATTTCCCTTCATTTCTGGCTCTGGTGGCATTTTTGAAGAGGTCTACTAGGTTTAACAGGCATGACCTGTCTTTTACAAAACCAAGCTGTGTCCAATGAAGGGTTTGGGGATCACCTATGTCCTTATTTATAGGGTCAATGATGATTCGTTCCATGACCTTACAGATAAGTCTGGTTAAGCTTAGGGGTCTTTAATTCCTGTAGTTTGAGTCACACTTTTAATACTCTTGTCAAGTAGCATATGACAAATGAAAAAAACTGTTACTTGTAAAACTAGCAATAAAGGGTCAGTGACATGAATGCTGTTAGGAGCAGTTATACTTTCACCTTAGTCAAAATACCTCCTGCATGTCAATGTAGGAGTGTGTGCATGTATATATGTATATATCCACCAACACATCACACATACAGGTGTGTGTACGTCTGCTTACATAAACAGAGACACACAAATTCAGAAACAGATTTGTGTGTGTATGTGTATATATATATATATATATATATATATATATATATATATATATATATATATATATATATATATATATATATATATATATATATACACACACACACACACACACACACACACACACACTTTTATGTGTGCATGTGTGTAGACATACAAATATATGTGGAATCTATAAAGACAAAGATATACAACAAATACATTTTAAACAATCAAAGCAATACATATGATAAACACATAATGACACATGCATTTATTTAAATTATTATCTATTTCCATCTTGATAATGGGGTAAGTGGTCTCATCAACACAGCCATCTGTGTCACAAAAGAGGCAAGTTTGAGAAAAGTTATGACAATTCCATGATAAACAGTGAAGTATACCACTAAAACAATTATTTGCACTGCATGCAAAGTTTTAATAAAATGCACACATTATCCATACCTCTCAACTGTACAGATTTTCGCCGAATGTACAGATATTTGCCTCATATTTTTGGTCCATTCTTTCATAAAATTTAGGTTTTCTGGCAAATTAGTGGCAAATCATTTAAGACTAAAGTTAGAAAATAATGGCAGAAGTTTGCATTTCAGACTTCATACCCTTCAGAATATTCATGCTAATGCAAAACCTGTTATTCTAGAAACTTTCTAAGTTTATAGGAGCAATATGTAAAAATTGCCTCTATTTTTGGACTTTTGTCCCATTTTTATTTACGGCTTTGTCCAGATTTCTTGCTCTAAGAGGTTGAGAGGTATAATTATCACATATCCAGCATATACAAATCTGACAAGATATTCAAAAATGCCTTGAATTGCAAGCTAGTCAGTAAGACATAGCAAGGCTGTGTTTTTACAACCACATGAATATAAACTTAGATTACATATTGCATACATACTTATGCACACAGATAGGAAAATATAGGGAAATATAGAGACTATGTTTGCCTCAAATTTCAAATGGTAACCGGTGTAACTATACTGAAGTCAAATATTCAGGAAAATAGTGAAAGTTCCAAACATTTTACCACAGTGCAGGGAAGAAAAAAGAAAATAAATTCAGTTAAATTCAGTTGGATGGAATCATCATTATACAGACAGTTACTATGTGATTCCTGAAGAGTGTCAGCTAATGGGAAAAAAACTTAGTACAGTAACGCAATTCAGTTTCAAAATTGTCTGACATGTTTTTATTGAAACATAAGATTTTATTCTTCTAGAATCTTAGGACATTTGCATCTCAGATGCAACTGCCCAAAGCAATGCTGTCCTGTGAAATGAGGGAAACTGTCTTGTAAATGTACATCTGCATTAGTACATGCACTAGTAAGCAACACTATTACTGATTATATGAAAAATAATTACCAGTGAAAGGAAAAAAACAAACAAATGAAACTACAATTGCCAAAGTTGGGATAATCATTCCACTAAGTTTTACAAAAAAAAAAAAAAAAAAAACAAATACTAAAGATGCAATTTCATTTCTGCAAAGGCTTCAGATCTGAATGTGACTAGATAGATTATCTGGCTGAGGCTAAACCAGTCAGTCATTCAGATAATCTAATAGCCTATGGGTGGGGGGAAGGAAAATACAAAAGAACAAACTGTAAACTATAAGCATTTCCTGTAATGACCATCACCCCACTGAGATTTGTGAAATCTGACCTGCAGTATGGTAACACCTTCTCTGAAAATCCTGCCTCTCTTTGAACATGTGACTTACACTGCACTAAAAAAGTAAACAAAGTACTCCAGCAAGCAACTGATTTTAGAAACGAGATAGTGCCCCTAAAACTTTCAACCTGCCTGAAGCCTTTTCCTTTGAGATTGAAAGGGCACATAGATCACTTTCTAACTCATCTTAAAAAAAAAAAAACACCTTCATCAAGGTCAGTGATCACTAGATTTTTTTTCTCAAGTAAAGATAAGGATTTCATCTTAAAAGCTGTGTAAACTAACTATCCAGTTAAAATGATAGAAAATGCTATAAGATTTGACAATGACTATTCAAAATTAGCGATGTCAAAGAGAAAAGCATGTGTGCCATTTGTTAAAAGCTTAAAGAAAAACAACATTAAAGCACAAATCTTTTTTCCAGAAAAAATAAGGATTCACCATTTAGAAAGAAAGAAGACGTTTAACACCTTTGAAGATGCAATGGACTTTATATAGAAAAATAAAGTCCTAGAAAAAAACAGACTATCGACTTCTCTGAAGAAAAATGCAACAAGAGATGGTTGGCTAATAAAACACAAAAACAGTAAAAAAACTAAAGGAGAAATGAAAATCAATGTATTTCATGGTTATAAATTCTTATTAATTTGAAGAAGTGCTTGAATACTGGTGCTGAATATTACTTTTTATAAGGTAAATCATTTATGTCTTTCTTTCTTTACTTCAAATGGTTCCTTTTTAAAATGTTAAAGTTTGATTCCTTTAGTTATATATGAAATTAAACTCACTTATTTTCATTTAGAGTTTAAAAGAGTAAACTACTCATTTTATAAAAAGTTAATCATTATTATTATGATGAAACTTATATTAGGTGGCAGACTTTCTAATATATTGGCATTGTTGAGTAATGTACTATTAAATATAAAACAAGATGAAACAAATGACACTAAAGAGGCATGTTAAGTTACTTTCTTAAAAATGGTCCAGTAGTATGCTATTGAAAGTATACTTGACATAGCACCAAGGAAAGACATGCTACATTATAAACAAATTATAAACAATATAGTTTTTTACATATATAAAAATTACTATTGGAATTATATCAAGTAATGAGAGTAACATTCATACTTGTCTCTTTTCAAAAATGACAGTCTGATTTATATTAAACATCACATACAAATAGTGGTTGCTGAATCATTAATTTTTTTTTGAGTGCAATGTTTTTTAGTGGTTGTGATACTTTGAGATTTTTTTTGTTGTTTTTTGGTAGTTTGGAGCATTTTTTGTGTGAACTGTAACTGATGGATTGCTCATTTTCAAGCCCTTATCCTGAAAACCATCTTGAAACAACTTAGTCATGAGCTCTTTTGTGATGCTGTTGGAGTCCTGAAAAATTCTAAGAACTGGCCAGGTTACTTCCTCTTGTCTAAATGTAAATAATAACATTTCAAATTATATGCCAAGATGTCAAGGAATATAAGTTAGATAATATGCAAAAACAATGAATTCCATTGTAACCACTGTCAATTATTACATAGTTCTGAATGATTGCTACTGATAGTATACTTGACATGCAATAGCACCCAGAAAAGTTATGCTATGCTATAAACAAAGTATAAAAAATGTAGTTTCTTACATATATCAAAGTTATTATTGGAATGTTATCAAATAATTAGAGCAACATTCACACTTTTACAAGTTAAACCTGGATCACACACAACTGCCATTCTTTTAATGCAAGTTTATAAGCTATGTCTCCTTTAAAAAATGACAGTCTGCTTCATATTAAAAATCTCATACAAATTTTGCTTACTGAATCATTAAATGTTATTTCTTTAAATAAAATAACGTTTTAGTAGTTAACATACTTTGAAATGTGTTTTGTTGTTTTTTTTAGTGGTTTGGAAAGGTTTGAGGGATTGATGTATAGTACTCACATGTGAATGTTTCTGTGCAAATTGTAGCTGATAAACTGTTCATTTGTAAGCCCTTGTGATAAGGACCAACTTGGAGCAGCTTAATTAGAGTCATGTGCATTTTTGTGATAATGCGGGAGTTCTGAAAATTCTAAAAACTGTCCAAGTTACTTCTTCCTGTCTAAAAGTAAATAATCACTATATTTTGAATAATATGCTAAGATGTCAATGAATGCAAGTTAGATAATAAGCAAAGGACAGTGAATTGCATTCTAAACCACTGTCAGTTCTGAATGCTTGCATTATACCAAACATATAGTTTATATATTAGCCTATAGAATGACACTTCTGATAAAAAATTAGGATTGTGTTTCTCTTTTATTGTCTCTTTTTAATGATACCAAAACTTAATATCTCAAAACAATTTATTATAGAAAGTTTGAATTTTAAAAGGGAAGATTTTTCAGATGTTTCTTCACATACTATTAGACAGAAAATTTAAGGAAAAATAGGACTGATTCTATCAGTAGTACTAGATTAGAGAGTATCAGACATATAAAGGTGAATATACATGTTCTATTATATTATACTCTACACTAGGGTTATAGTTAAAATAGAAAACCTAGGAATATAGTAATAGTACAAGACATAGTATACAAACAAAAATAGAAAGAGATCAGAATAGGTAAATAAGTATATGTTTACAGAATATAAATATGTCAACAAGGATGGTAGGCTGGCATATTTGTTAAGGTGTTCTGCTTTAGGGACAAGGTACAGGATTTGTTTCTCCCATGAAGTAATTGGCTGAGCTTGGAATGGCTCACAAGGACATTTAACCTGGTACTAACATATAGTCCTATGAACAACTTTACACATAGTAAATAAAATAGAAAAAAATATAAAATCATTTGACCTATAAGTTAGTAAATATGAAAATAACAACTGACGTCTTCCCTATAGTAGTTCAGGAAGATAATGTGAGGTACAGGGAAAGATGACTGTAGAGATATTCAGTTTGGTCAACTTATAAAAAAGATCCTGAACACCTGTTTAATTTTTCTTATTCATAATAACTCACTGACAGACTTTTTTAAGATGCTGAATACTAAATATATGAGGCACATTAATAAGAATCAGAAGCATGAGCTAAGCATTGTTAGTCTAATTGAGAGTTTGAGAGGTAGTTTGGTCATCTTTTTCAATAAACTAGGAATATGTTATTCCATGTTAGAATGTTTTAGGTTTATATCATTAGGTAATTTTTATTTGTTTCAAAAGTTTTGTCTGCAGCTGAGGGTTTCATATTGTTATATATAAAGTATATAATAAGTTCTGTATATAAATGTGATTTTATTATACCTGTGTTTTTTTATTCTTATATAAATGTCTGATTTTAAATGCATGTGCAGGATTCACGAAGGCTTGCACGGAGTGTAAGAGATGTGTAACACTCCATGCAAGCCTCGTGATCCAGGAACAGCCCTAAACTCCATGTAAGAGACCAGCTAAAACGTCTCTTACACGGACTGGGCGTGGACATGCTAAATACCTCACTTGCAGCTGAAAGGTATGCAAATGAGGTATATTAGTGATCCACAAAGCAGAAACCAGCCCGTGTAAGAGACGTTTTAGCTGCAGAAATGTACTCAGTTGACAACTGAGTACGTTTCTGCAAATTCCACAACGGAGCCATGTCAGCTCCCATAT